>NC_133879.1:5104295-5141433 GCF_044706935.1 Curcuma longa
AACCGATCCTAACATTTTCCACCCTGAAACATATAAAAACACGAGCAGATCTCCGAACTAGAAAATGTAAGATATGTGCCTAAATGCATGAATATGGGATGCAATGCACATAAGAATTAAGCAATAAAACCAGAAAGATGTGCAAATAAAACATAAATACGTATATACATCCTACGCACATCACAAACAAATGGAATCATGAAAATCTAAAAAAATACATGTTATGCTCCCATAAAGTACATATATATGGTGCATACAAAATACAATTCCAAAATATGATAAACATGAACCACCAACAATCAACAAAATGAGCATCTTCGCTTCTAGTTATCACTTGCAAATTGAGCAACTTCGCTTCTAGTTATCACCTGCAAATTAAATTATAATAAAGCATTAATATAAGTGAATGTATTTAATAAAATTAACATCAATCTTAATAAAATTTAAGGATTATCCAATTTAAATGTAATGCATATCAAAGATCCACAATCAACAAGTTGAATAAATCATTATTGATGCATGACTAAACAAGTTGAATAAAAAATTTAGGAGGAAGCACTAATACCTAGACAACATAAATGATTTATTATGTCACAAACAAAATATTAAATCTAGCATATCTACTAACTAATGGTAAACTGATATACTTCTAGTTTTCATGCTCAAACTGATATAGAAATCAAATGAATCTAGGGTTAAATACCTTTGCAAGGAACAGTCAGCTTCAAAATCTTTTTTTAAGGGAAAAGCAAAAAAAAAAAATTAAGCTAGAGAGGTCACATCAGATGATCGATGATTTTGCAGTTAAGAAATAGTATCAGAGTCTACTATAATTGTACAGTGATCAGTTAATTCAAGCTCACACTAAATAAAACTTGTCAGGAATAATAGATGAACCTGATCCTAAGTAAGCCTTCAAGAACTTCAGGACTTAAACTGCTAGGGAAAAGGTAAGCTGCATCTCTATAATGCTCAATAGAGATGTAAAAGCAGACAATTAAAGAAAAAAATGTACAAAAGAATTTCTATACAAAAAACTAGCTTCTCTGAAGGAGGAAAAACCTCACAGTATGAACAGAAATGATCAAATTAAATCATAGTGAAATGAAAGGGAAGCACAATTAAAGAAAAAAACAAGGTATAGAAGAATCTCTATAAAAGAAAAAAAAAACTAGCTTCTCTGAAGTGGGAAAACCTTCCAGTATGAACAGAAATTATCAAATTAAATCATAGTGAACGGAAGCCAAGACGTGGCTACAACCATCCTGGACTTACACAGATGAGCGCTAAAATTGCAATTTTATCTGACTAATAATGTACCATCAGAATAGAGATTACTTTTGCTCACCTACAAATATTACACCTAGAGGCTCAGCAAACCCAAAAAGTGTTGCCAACCTGAATGCCTGCCACATGTTTAGCCATTTGCATTTGAAATTTTTCTTCCCCATTTTCGATTCACTTTTCATGCTTTCTTGGACATGGGTATTTTAAATGTTATTGATGTTCCTTTGCCCGAGACGGTCAATGGTTTAAGTGTGGGGGAGGAGGTTGAAAAAAATTTTTTTTTTTGAGAAGAGAAATGAGAAGGGTGCCAAATTGGAAGGTTTGTGCCACTTTTGGATTGTAGCAATGTGACAATGAAAAATATTATTTGAAGCAATTGAGATCTCCATCGTTATTCGATGCTATGATGTTTTTTCTGAGGAATTGTGATGCTTTGAAAATTTTCAAGAAAATGGAAGTTAGCAAGTTGTGAAAAGCAAGGAGACCAAAGAAATCAAAGGTGTAAATCAGTTATGACTTGGTTTAGTGACTGGATTTGGGCACAAAAAGGAGTCACAAATGTTCAGAATGATAGTGAAAATGGTGGATTCTAAAGCGCAAGAATTGATCTTGGAAACTAATGGAAAATCAAGTTTGACACTAATGTGCCATTTCTGAATTTTGGAATTTTTGTGGGGTTGTTTCAATAGCAATTTACTGAGCTACATTGCTGGGAATGTGTGGAGTTTTAGAAAGCTACAGAATTCAGAAGCTAAGCTGAGTTAAAAGAAGTTCTATGGCCGGAAATAAAAGGGAAAAACAGAGAGGTGAAAATTTGAGAGGAAGCTGTGAAAAAACTGAATTGTTCTTGGAAATTCTGAATTTTTAAAAGCCTTGTGGAAATGTTATGATGCCAAGTTACTGAAGCCAACTCGATACAAATCTGTTAAGTGTTGAAAGAAATGTTATTTGGGTGTAATTGAGAGGAATCAGGGGCTGAAACTCATGCTAAAAAAATGAAATGCAGATTTTTTAATGGGCTGTGAAGAACGGTGTGGCTGCTGAGATGAAGCTGATCAGTTTGTCTTCAGGAAATCAATTGTGATTCATTTGAAGAAGTGGGATCGATGTGTGATAATCAGGGGTACAATCTCAGATTCCAAATGCAGCAGAAAACAGAATAGAAAGAAAAGAAAACAGAATTGCTTTAGATGAAGAGTAGTGTATCAAAAGCCTTGATAAGTTGATGAATTCCAGCAAAGCCTAAATCCATTCACACATTCCCTGAACAATAAACTCAGATTCTACTCAAGAAAACAGAAAAAAAAAAAGAAAAGAAAAGCAAACAGAATTAAAACAGAGAAAAATTCAGAATTTCAAATAGAGTTTGTATCAAGTGTTCAAGTTGAGTTTCAAGATTCTGATCGGTTGATGAACCGCAACAAAACCTACTTCATTTCAGTCACTTCCTAAACAACAAATTCAGATGTCAAGTTGTTCAAGATGAGCTGCAACAGAAAAGAAAAATCAAAAACAAAACAAAAAAAAAAACAGGAAATCAGAAATGCAGTTTTAATTTTTCAGCTTGTGTTCTTACAATTTTTACGGCACTGATCCGAATTCGAATTTCATGGAAATTTGCATGGCTATTAGCCTCATCAATCAAGCTTCATTGTGCAAAAAGAATGGAGGCAAAAGAGCAAGAAACAAGAGAGAAAAGCAAGATTTCGTTTTGAGAAAAAAATCAGTTTTTCAGCTCCATTTTTTCAGCCATGTTCCCTAATTTGCTGCTATTAATCCGAATCTGGATTTCATGAAAATTTTGCATGGATATTAGCCTTATCAATCAAGCTTCATGATGCAAAAAGAATGGAAGCAAAAGAGCAAGAAACAAGAGAGAACAAGCCAAATTTCAGATTCAATTTCAATAATTTTCAGATTTAAACGCGCAATGATACATTGAAATTGCGTTTCATGTGAACTGAATTTTGACTTCTGATGATTGGATGCTATTTCTTATCTCTTGTGTAATCTAAATGTGAAAGAATTGGGCTTGATTCGAAGAAGAAATGCAAAATGGCACATTTGGGTGATGAAAAGAAAAGAAGAAGAAGAAAAGAGAGGAGTTTGTATCAAGGAAATGGAACCTCATTTGAGTTTGCAAAATCATATGAATTGAGCTTGCTTCATGGAATCCGAAAAACACACTTAAAGAAATGGAAATACAAGAGGAAAGCCTTAAACAAATGGGATCAGAAAAAGGGCAAAGGTTCATTGATAGCATTTACTTATACCCATGTCTACCATTTCCATTCACTCTCTTCTTCTTGAATTTCTTTTCTCTTGAATTTTCATTTCTAAATTCCTATTTCATCCATTTCAGTTCATGATTCCTTTACATCTTCAATAAACCTAGTATATGTGGATTCCAAATCATGAATGGTAGTGGAGAGTAGAAAACAAGCAAGCCTATGGAAATGCATGAAACCTAAGTGCTTGAGTGAGCTCCATCTCCTTTTTGATCATGAATTAGAATTAGGGTGAGAGCCACTGATTTATCTATTGAAAACAACCTCGTGAGATTCAGTGTGATGCATTTTTCTCAATTAGTCATGAAAGGTGAAACTTACTATGCGGTTAACCAAATACAAGTCTAATTCATGGATTTAAGTTTTTGAGACTTTACAAGCTTAGATAATTTTCTTTTAATTGTTTCTAATCATGATTGAGGATGATCTAGGGGGGTACAATCCTAGTTTATTTTGTTGACTTGAGCGGGACGCTCAAGGGTAAGTGTGGGGGAATTTGATGAATTAGGATTTTATTAATTTTAAATCGATTTATTCTTGGGCTTTTACATGAAAATGATCATTTATTGAATCGATTTGACCATATTTGTCCCATATTGCATAATTTGAGGTTTGATATAATTTTTGTGATTTAATGGTGAATTTTTGGCATTAAATGGATTTTTATTGATTTTAGGGCTAAATCGGATCCGACTCGAGCTCAACCGCGGTCAAATCAAGTCAAATTTGTCAAATTGATCAAGCCAACATGAAGGACATGATCTGGATCGAGCCCGATCAAAATCCTTGAATTTTTTGGAAGCCCTAAGAAGCCCTAAAGCCCTAGATCAGTTCTGGCCGTTGGATTCAAAGTGGACGGCCCAGATTTTCAGATTAATCAAGGTATATAATCTAAACTTTAGAAGTGAACAGTGGCTGGCCTCCACTGTTCATCTTCGTTCCCGAACCACGACCGCGACAACGCCTCTGTTCACCGACGTAGCTCGTTGGCCAGCCCCGTCCTCCCAAACCTATCCCATTGTGATCCTTGATCAACGAAGAGTCCAACGCCGGCCGATTGGGTATTTTTCCGGCGACTGAGAAGGGCGCGACGGCGAGGGTCTTTCCGGCGCGTTCACCCTCTGTTTCCGGCGATTCCGACGTTCCTGCTGCACAATCCGAGTCCGGGGCTCGTGGAGGGGTTCTCCTAGGATCTCGGATCCTCACTTGTGATCAACAGCAACACCATCGGATCACAAGGAAGCTGAGGATTTCAGATTTGCCACCTCAAACAGCTCGCGCAAGGCACTGTTTCGTTCGGAGAGGGTTTTTCCGGGCTTCTCAGACGTCGGGCAGCAAGTACAACACACAAGAGACCGACGTGAAGATTCCGAATCGATCAGTAAGGCTGGATTGACACCCAGCTGAGGATAACAAGCGGAGAAGGGAGAAGAGGATGAGTTTACCTTCATTTCTGATTTTCTGTTTTCATTTCTGAAATTTCCAGCTTTGAATCTTTCCGCTAATTCGAATTCTTAGAGACCTTGTGAATTTTGGCATGTGGTTCATGATGTCACGAGTAGGGTTGCAAATTAGAATTTATAAATTTTATCGAAAACCCACGATAAATACAAACAAATGAAGTATAGGGGCCTCGAGTCGTGTTTTTCCAAGGACTAGTAGAAAATTGAATGAATTGAGCTTATCGTGTCGTGTTTTTGGGTTTTCTATGAAATGGGGGTTTTGGGGTTTTTGGAATGAAATGTAAATTTAAAATCCGTAAATTAAACAAACTGCAAGTTGCTAAACTAAAACTAAAATTATTGAATTAAAGTATAGACTAATCTATCATTGCAACAAACCTAACTAGCAATTCATGAAGCAAGGAAGGAAAGAAACTAGGCTAAATGCAAGTAATTGAATTTACAAGCAACAAACCTAACTAGCAAGACTACTATGCAATGTAACTATTCAACCTAAAGCAACTAACATCAAGTCCACCGATTAACCTATTCAAGCTTATGAAACTGATACAAAGAAACTGAACATGGCACGAACAACAGTTGGCACATTGAGATTTCCAGAACTTCAGAAAACAGATTTTCAGAAACTGCAGAATCCTATTGCAAGAGGAGTTAAAACCAAACTAATCAAATCTAAAATGATTCCAAATCCAAACACAGCTAAGAATTAACCAAAACTGAATTCACAAAGCTGCAAAGGAATTCATTTGAAAGAACTTCAATTACAGAAACTGCAAACAGAAAAGAAATCAGAAACAAAACACATCCAATCATCCCTTTTCCGATTGTTTCTTCTCAACTTGGTTGTCCTCAAGCTGTTGAATCCAAAATGTGGCTTCAATGATCCTTTGGAGCTTCAACTAGGTCGTTGTGTGGTTTTCTCGCTGCCAGAACGCTGTTTAGCCGAAGAAACCCTCTCCGACGTGAACAGAGTGCTGCGCGAGCGCTTTCAGCGTGGCAAAAACTGGATTCCGTGCTTCTTCTTGCTCCGATTGATTTCTGATGATACACGGAGTGCTCACGATCCTCAGGAGAACCCCTCAATGGATCGCGGCTTCGGATTTGTTGTGTGGATGGCCGGAACAAGCAAAAACAGAGGATCGCTGCCGCCGGAAGAAACCCTCTCCGTCGCGCCTCGTCCAGCTGCCGGAATTATACCCAATCAACCGGCTTAAAGACTCCTCGTAGGATCAAGGAATGCAATGGAATAGGTTTGGGTGGATGGGGCGCGCCGTAGAAGTACGTCGCCGAGCAGAGGAAGCGCTCTCGGGACGACGATGAACAGTGCGGGGCCACTGTTCATCGGGTAAGATTTTGGCTTTATATACTGCTGATTAATCAATCAATCTCAGCCGTTGATTTTGAATCCAACGGTCAGAACTTGATCTAGGCTTTAGGGCTTCTTAGGGTTTCCAAAAAATTCAGGGATTTTGATCGGGCTCGATCTAAGTCATGTCCTCCATGTTGGCTTGATCAATTTGACAAATTTGACTTGATTTGACCGCGGTTGAGCTCGAGTTGGGTCCGATTTAGCCCTAAAATCAATTAAAATCCAATTAATGCCAAAAATTCACCATTAAATCACAAAAATTATATCAAGCCTCAAATTATGCAATATAGGACAATTAATGATCAAATCGATTCATTAAATAATTATTTTCATGTAAAAGCCCAAAAATAAATCGATTAAAAATTAATAAAACCCTAACTCATCAAATTCCCCCACACTTACCCTTGAGCGTCCCGCTCAAGTCAACAAAATAAACTAGGATTGTACCCCCCTAGATCATCCTCAATCATGATTAGAAACAATTAAAAGAAAATTATCTAAGCTTGTAAAGTCTCAAAAGCTTAAATCCATGGATTAGACTTGTATTTGGTTAACCGCATAGTAAGTTTCACCCTTCATGACTAATTGAGAAAAATGCATCACACTGAATCTCACGAGGTTGTTTTCAATAGATAAATCAGTGGCTCTCACCCTAATTCTAATTCATGATCAAAAAGGAGATGGAGCTCACTCAAGCACTTAGGTTTCATGCATTTCCATAGGCTTGCTTGTTTTCTACTCTCCACTACCATTCATGATTTGGAATCCACATATACTAGGCTTATTGAAAATGTAAAGGAATCATGAACTGAAACAAATGAAATAGGAATTTAGAAATGAAAATTTCAAGAGAAAAGAAATTTCAAGAAAAGAAAGTGAATGGAAGTGGTAGACATGGGTATAGTTAAATGCTAATCAATGAACCCTTGCCCTTTTTCTGATTTCTTTCTCTTGTATTCCATTTCTTTAAGTGTGTTTTTCGAATTCATGAAGCAATTCTGGTCAAAACTCATGAGGTTCCATTTCTTGATACAAACTCTTCTTCTTTTCTTCTTCTTCTTTTCTCTTCATCACCCAAATGTGCCATTTTGCATTTCTTCTTCGAATCAAGCCCAATTCTTTCACATTTAGATTTCACAAGAGATAAGAAATAGCATCCAATCATCAGAATCAAAATTCAGTTCACATGAATCCGCAATTTCAATGTATCATTGGCACGTTTAAATCTGAAAATTACTGAAATTGAATCTGAAATTTGGCTTGTTCTCTCTTGTTTCTTGCTCTTTTGCTTCCATTCTTTTTGCATCATGAAGCTTGATTGATAAGGCTAATATCCATGCAAAATTTTCGTGAAATCCAGATTCGGATTAGTAGCAAAAATTAGAGAACATGGCTGAAAAAAAGCTGAAAAACTGATTTTTTTCTCAAAATGAAATCTTGCTTTTCTCTCTTGTTTCTTGCTCTTTTGCCTCCATTCTTTTTGCATCATGAAGCTTGATTGATAAGGCTAATATCCATGCAAATTTCTGTGAAATCCAGATTCGGATCAGTCCCATAAAAATTGTCAAAAGTCAGCTGAAAAAACCAAACTGCAATTTCTGGTTTTTCTGATTTTTTTTTTCTGTTTTTTTTTGATTCTTTTTTCTGTTGCAGCAACATTTTGGACAACTTGACATCTGAATTTGTTGTTTAGAAAGCAACTGAAATGAAGTAGGTTCCACTGTGGTTCATCAACCGATCAGATTCTTGAAACCTTCTTGAACACAAAATTCTCATCTTTTTTTTCTTTTTTTTTTTTTTTCTTTTTTCTTTGAAATTTTTTTTGATGTAACTGATTTAGGAATCTGATCTGATTTTGTATCATTAGTTCTTGCACTTCAATCCACTTCTTCAATTGCTTTCAATTGATTTGTTGAAAGAAATCCGGGCAAGGTAATTCACAACTTCAAAACTCATCATAATTTTTTCCTCTTTTCTTTCTTTTTTTTCTTCTTTTCTTTTTTTTTCTGTTTGATTTCAAACTGATTTCACTTGCCCTTATGCTGAATTCTTTGCTTTCTCAACTCAATGCATTTCCACAAATTTAGCTCAATCAATTTCCTTTGAAACCGATCCATAAGAAGCTTCAAAAATCAAAATTGGCACACAAATTCTTTGTTTTGGCACAAATGGCTTGCACTTGATTTCCATTTGGTTTACAAGCTCAATTCTTACACTTTTGAATCCTCCATTTTTCACTATCATTTCTGAACATTTTGTGACATTCTTTTTGTTGCCCAAATCCGGCCATGAATCACTTCAATCCCTTTTACTTCACCAAACAATTCAACTTCTTGTTTTCATCTTCAATTTCTCATTCAATGGAAACCCTCAAAATAACTCCTCACTCCATTACATTGCAAAACATGACTCAATGCATTCTGATATCAACTCATTTCCATCTCAATTCAGCAATTCAAGAGCAAAGAAACCAATGAGAGGTTAAAAACACTCATTGAACCTTTCTTGCTTGGCACTTGGTCTTTTATTTTTTCTTGCAAGAAATTCACAACATCATATATCATCACAAAAATCATCATAACATCATAACAATGAACATCTCAAGTGCTCTACTTGAAATTCTCTTTTTCACATTGCTTTTAATCAAAATTGGCACAAAACCTCCAACTTTTGGCACACTTCTCACTTTTCTTCTCAAAAAAAAAATTTTTTTTTTTTCTTCAAAATTTCAAACCTCCTCCCCCACACTTAAATCATTGACCGTCTCGGGCAAAGGAACATTAATAACATTCAAAAATACCCATGTCCAAGAGAGCATGAAAATTGAATCGAAAATGGGGAAGAAAAATTTCAAATGCAAATGGCTAAACATGGATAAAGCATAAAGGTGGATGGTTATGGGGGGGGGGGAAAATTTTTAAACCTAAATAAATGTGGACCCATCATAGATATTGTAGCCTTGAAAGAAAACAAGCAAGTTCTAGTGTGGCAATCACCTAAGTGCATCACACAAAATGGCTAACCTCACTAGGTATAAAAATCGCATTTTCTCAAGTTCATCAATCTAGGTTCCATTACTAAGGGTCATGCAAGCATTCAAAAGTGTTCATCCATGGATTTAATTCCTAGAATAATCAATCAAATTTAATTCTCTTTCAAGAGCTTCTAACATGATATAAAGAAATCCTAGGGGGTACACTTTCAAGGTTCTTATTCCCTACCCTAAACCATGCATGCAATGGTATTTTTTCCAAAATGCTCATGAAAATGAAATTTATTACTGATTTAAACTAAAAATGCAAAATAAAAACAACATATGGTATTAACAATGAAAATAAAGTGAAAGTTGGAACAAACTCCCCTGAATCCTGGCGGTTGTAGAAGATTCAGTAATAAAATCCACGCCGGTAATGGAATGGATCGGGGAGAGGTAAGCATCTTCATAATATAGCCATGAATGTGCTGAGTTGCTTTCTTAAAATTTTTCACCTCCTTGAATGGTGTCTCAGGTGGTCGAAGGTGATTCAGATGGAGCATCCACTTGGGAAGCTCGATTGTTGCTTGAATTGTTGTTGCCTTTTTCAGCATTAATGGAGACTCTATCAACCGTGGAAGTGTGCAATCTGATTTTTCAAATAAATCTGCAAGGCCAAAAATAGAACCAATCTTCCACACGCATGTGGAGTAAGAAAGAGCAGAAATAACAATATCAAAATGTTTAGGGCATGCATAAAGAAATGACTCACATCCAACAAAATCAAAAACTGGTACCTCTATGACATTTTCTGAATGATGGGCATGAATAATATCCATGGATGAATAGGAGGTACCTGAAGCATGGCAAATACTGGAGTGATCACAAATAAGCCCTAATTCCTGATTATGTGGCTCCACAACTTCATCCTCCTCAGATGAGGATTCCTGCTCTGACTCAAGTGAATGTATCCTAACTGGAAGTGATTCTTGGGGTATTGCCTCCATGCAATCCCCTACACTTAAATATCTCTCCTCAGAATCCTCTGATACCTCAATCACTAATGGTGGTCCCTGGGGCTCAGTGCAATCCCCTACACCCATTTGATCAGGCTCCATATCAGCTTCCTCCAGGTTCTCAGCAATGAAGACTGACACTGGCTCTGAAGGATTTGATTCTCTTTGTGGTTTATGCTCCATGTCTTGATCAAAAACTGAGATAGGTATCTGAAGTCTTGGGTCTGGAATAGTTTTACCACGTCGAAATACAATAATGCTCTCATCCTCTAATGGATTCAGAAATGACTGAGATGGTGGCGATGGTGGTTGATTAGACCCTTGGGATTGAAGCTGATTGATAATAGTGCCCATGTGACTCATCTGTCTTTCAAAATTTTGAATATCAGTGTCTTCTTGTTGTTGTAAGCTTTGTTGCAATCTCTCCTCAAGCTTTTGTAGTTGTTGAATGAGCCCATTAGAACTCCCAAAATTCCCTTGATGTGCATTGGACCTTTGTTGATTTTGAAATTGAGTGGGCTGCTGAAACTGAGTATAAATCTGTCCACTTTGAGAAAATGATGGTTGGCTTTGATTTTGGGCTTGAAATGATGGATTTTGATGTTGAAAATTCCCTTGAAAATTCCATGAATGTTGCTGAAAATTATGTGCCTTGAAAACCTTGATTTAGGGGCTGTTGGAAACCACCATAGGGCTGTGAAAAATCTTGGTTTGAAGGTTGAAACTGATGCTTGCTGAAAATTCATTGAATTGAGGCTGTGAATTTTGAAATTGGGGCTGAAAATTGTTGGGGTTGTTGAAATTCCTTGTGGTTGCTGATAAGGTTGCTGAAATTGATTTGATTGTTGTTGAAACCTTGTTGAAACTGCCCCATCTGAAAATTCTGATTTTGAAGTTGAAATTGTTGATCCACATGTTGAAAACCTTGATATGGCTCCTGCAAATAAAAATTTTGCTGTTCAGATTGTTGATAAAATGGTTGTTGATAAAAAGAATTTCCATACATTTTAGAAACCAACAATGATCCAAGTAACAATAAAGGAAATTATTCATAAGCTCAAATCAAACAATTCCTACTAGTTATTCCCCGGCAACGGCGCCAAAATTTGACAACCCTAGATTTGCTAGCAATGTCACGAGTAGGGTTGCAAATTAGAATTTATAATTTTATCGAAAACCCACGATAAATACAAATAAATGAAGTATAGGGGCCTCGAGTCGTGTTTTTCCAAGGACTAGTAGAAAATTGTTTAAATTGAGCTTATCGTGTCGTGTTTTTGGGGTTTTCAATAAAAATGGGGGTTTTGGTGTTTTTGAAATGAAATGTAAATTTAAAATCAAAAAAATAAATGAAAAATGCAAGTTGCTAATCTAAAACTAAAATGCCCTAATCATAAATAATCCTAATTGCAATTGCAAAAAAACCAAATAACTGAAGCAAATCATAAAAGCAATGAAAATTAAAAGCAACTAATTAAATTTCAAAGGCAATTAAATGCAAATTCAACTGAAACAACAATGCAAGGAAAATGCTAAGCAATTAAACAAAGCAACAAACCTAACTAGCAAAAATGCAATATAACTATTCAACCTAAAACAACTAACATAAAATAAATTAACCTATTCAAGCTAATGAAACTGATACAAAGAAACAACATGGCACGCAACAGTACACAAGCAAATAACTTTGAACGAACAACAGTTTCAGAAGTTTCAGAATTTAAGCTGAAGGCTAATTTCAAAACAAATGCAAGCTAAACAAATCTAAAACAAATCCAAATCAAACAAACAAAAGCTAAACATTAACCAAACCAACTGAATCAACAAAGTTTCAAAATTTGAATTTCAAAAAAGAATTCAAAAACTGAATTTCAAAAGAAAAACTGCAGAAACAGAAATGCAGAAAACGAAAGAAAACAGTAAAACATCCATCCATCCCTTTTCCGATTGTTTCTCCTCAGCTTGGGTGTCAATCAAGCTGTTGAATCCACAATGTGGCTTCAATAATCCCTTTGGAAGCTTGAACGCGGTCGTCTGGTGTGGTTTGCTCGCTGCCCAGCACCTGAAAAGCCCGAAGAAACCCTCTCCGAACAAAACAGAGCTGTGCGCGAGCTGGTTTGAGCTGGCAAAAACTGGATTCCTGCTTCCTCCTTGCTCCGATTGGCTTTCTGATGATACAGGAGTGCTCCACGATCCTCAGGAGAACCCCTCGTCGGATCGCGGCTTCGGATTGTGCTGTGGATGGCCGGAAACGCAAAAACAGGATTTGCCGCCGGAGAAACCCTCGCCGTCGCGCCCGTCCAGCTGCCGGATTATACCCAATCAACCGGCTTCGAGACTCCTCAAGGATCAAGGATTGCAATGGAATAGGTTTGGGTGGATGGGGCTCGCCCGTGGACGTACGTCGCCGAGCAGAGGAAGGCTCGGGCGCGGGGACGAATGAACAGTGCGGCAGCCACTGTTCATCGATTAAATTTTTGGTTTTATACCGCTGATTAATTGATTAATCTCAGCCGTTGATTTTTGAATCCAACGGTGCAGAACTTGATCTAGGCTTTAGGGCTTCTTAGGGTTTCCAAAAAATTCAGGGATTTTGATCGGGCTCGATCTAGAGTCATGTCCTCCATGTTGGCTTGATCAATTTGGCAAATTTGACTCGATTTGACCGCGGTTGAGCTCGAGTTGGGTCCGATTTAGCCCTAAAATCAATAAAAATCCAATTAATGCCAAAAATTCACCATTAAATCACAAAAATTATATCAAGCCTCAAATTATGCAATATAGGACAAATATGATCAAATCGATTCATTAAATAATTATTTTCATGTAAAAGCCCAAAAATAAATCGATTAAAAATTAATAAAACCCTAACTCATCAGAGGTAAGGGGAACTCAAAGAGAACCACAAAAGTCATTTTCTCTTAGGCAGTTTCAAACCCCCACAAAGTATTTCATTTTTTTAGTCTTTTTTTAGGCTTAAGGTCTATACCCTTATGCCAGTTGTTGCCTTTGAATTTATTTGTTTTCATTGTAAAAGAATAATTTTGTATTAGGTCTCTGTAGGATCAAATGAAGGCTAGGGGTTAACAACCTTTAATAAAAACTTAGATGCAAAAGGAAAGTTAATTGACAAAGCAAAAACAATAGACGGTAAAGAAAATGTACAAAAGTAAAAAGGGAAAAGCAATGCTAACTCAATTTTTTATATGGTTTAGTAATCCCTAGGCTCCTACTTAGGTGCCTAGGACCTTCGATAGGTCACTTCATAAATTTCACTGGATTTATCCTTCTATAACACCTTCTAAAAGTGAAGAAACCTCTAACATGACTTGATTACAAATGTAAAGAGAAAATACAAAGTATGGAAGAGAGTGTAGGATTGGTGCATGTGTTAGAGGGGTAAATAGCGCTCATTCGTTTGCATTCTATCAAGGGAAATTAGCAATGGATATTAGATAACAATAAGAAAAATCCGCGGATTTTACTTGGTTCCTAACTCCCAGGGTTAGTACGTCCAAGCCTATATACGAGAGGCGCTCGTCCACTAATGATCTCATTTCCGAAACTTTTAAGAAATTCATCTTACAGTCCAAATAATAATAAAAAACTATACAAATAATAAGACTTAAAATTTAGCAAACTCTCATGTAGGTCATTCTAGAAGTCCTGAGTGCAACATAACCTTCCTAGAGCTTCCCCGATCGCACGAGCAGGATGTCCTTTGCATTCAACAGCACCGTAGGATGATAGAGTTGTAGAAATTAGGGTTACTCCTTATGCTACATATTGAGGGCCTTATAAAGACGCATTCAGGCACTCAGACCCCTTTTCGGGTGGCCCCGACCAATCCGATCTGATTTTGTCGATCTTTATCGAGGCCAAGTCATGTTGATCCGGGCGCCTGGACTATCCAGAGGCTCCTGGACCATCTAGAGGCACTTGAACCATCCGGATGCCCAAAGTGAGTTCAACCAGGTTTTACTTAACTTGACTTCAGGTTTGGTTTAGCTACTTTTGTTTGCTCCTCTTATACTTTCTCAATCTTGTTTCTAGCTCCTGATTCCTACAAGTTTATCATATAACAAACAAGCAACCTAAGTCTAATTGTAATCTATCTGACCTACTAGGCTTACTTAGACCTTACCCTGTAGGTATAACCTATTAGGCTTATCCTTTTCTAATTCCATTTAGGACTAATCACTTGATAGACTTTCCACCTGCTAAACATCCGATCATCTTTGACCTACTTGGACTTTTTCATACCTAACCTTCAGTTAGAACTAGTCACTTGGTAGACTTCCCACCTGCTCAATTTCACAGATCAGGACTGTAAGATCATTAGTAGCACTAGAAAGGGGTGAATAGCGCTTTTGGACGTTTTCATAATCTTTTACAAAATCATAAAACTCGCATACATTAAACAGAATAAGCAATGAAAAATGACACAAGTACACAATAATTTTACTTGGTTCATAGTCACAGCTGCTACTCCAAGGCCTACGATCAAAGATCATTTCCGATTAACAATTCACTAAGTAACTCCCTTCTTACGAAAGGGAAATAAGTGCCTTACAAATACGTAAGATCGGTAATAAGTATACTGACCTAGAAATTAAGTACAACACGTAAAGCACTGAAAGTTATACCGATAGAGTATGGATGCGTAGACTTCGATGCAACTCCTCAACATGACGACAGCGTTTCGGATGACCTATCTTCATGCAGATGGTCATCGTTAAGTCGTAGTCAGATACCTCTAGGGCTCCCCCTCGAGGCTGTTTTTATTGAGTAATCCAAACCCCTAGAAGCCTTTATGGGGGCCTCCACGTTGTCCCGTTGATCCACTTTCGATGCTACTGACTCGGCACTTTTGAGTGTCTGCATCCCTTTTCGAGCACTTGTATGCTAACGTGGAGGTTCCAGATCAAACTTGACTCCACAATGCCTTATCCAGATCTAGGCGCTAGAACCTTTCTGGGCACCTAGAGGTTGAGGTATCTCGACCACTAGGACTTTGCCACCCCACTACCTCGCTGGCCCATTCCACTTACGTCTGATCGCCTAAAACCAATTCGGGCGCCTAGATGTCCGATCGCCTAGATCCCAATAAGGGTGCTCAAAACACAGTTTCAGCCTCTCCTTTCTTGCATTATAAGTTAGTGCAAAATACAAAAGTAACAGAAAAGTGAACAATTTTTCAAACTATTTGGTCGTGATTTCGAATTTTCAGTGAAACTCTAGGTCAGACCGACGCCGGCAAGAAATAGCAAGAAATCATAACAAGAAATAGCAAGAATAAGAATGATAAAATAAATAAGCTCAAATCAGACAATTTCTACTAAGTTCCCCGGCAACGACGCCAAAATTTGATACAACCCACAACTAGTGTGACGAATGAGCCTCAAATTAGAATTTATAATCGAAAACCCTTAACTCACAAGTAAATGTAATACAAGGGCCACGAGTCATATTTTCCAAGGCTTAGTAGAGAATTCGTCTAAATCAAGCAAGATTGTCGTTCTTTTTGAGTTTTTAATATGAACTAGGGTGTTTTGGTGTTTTTAAAATGAAATGCAAATGAAAAGATTTCTATTCTCAAATCTAAAACTATCAAGCACGAAAGCTAAAACAATAAAACCTAACAATGCAATGGATGTAAAATCGAATTCATGCATCAGTCAATACAAAGAAATATAGAGACATAGATGAGATCTATCAAGCAAATGTATGGACTCAATTTAAAGCAACAATGCAAAAGATACAATTCAAATTCAAATCACATACCATGAGCTGATAAAGGATGAATCAAGTTCACAAACCAACAGATCAAATGAAAAGATTTCTATTCTCAAATCTAAAACTATCAAGCACGAAAGCTAAAACAATAAAACCTAACAATGCAATGGATGTAAAATTGAATTCATGCATCAGTCAATACAAAGAAATATAGAGACATAGATGAGATCTATCAAGCAAATGTATGGACTCAATTTAAAGCAACAATGCAAAAGATACAATTCAAATTCAAATTACATACCATGAGCTGATAAAGGATGAATCAAGTTCACAAACCAACAGATCAAAAGCAAATTTTAGTATATAGAGAAAATCTCATTTAGTGACACTACAGTATCAATTACAGGAAACAACTCAATCACACTAATCAAATGCAATAAACTACTTAACACTAAATCCTTCACTAACACCAAACAAACTGAAACACATCCATAGATTGGCACAATGAAGTAATCACTTGATACTGAACAGTAATCCCTATGAATCTAAAATTAACCAAACAGATATCATACCCTTATGAAATCAAGAAATCAAAGAGCAATTCAATTGATAGAAATCAACTTCTCAAACTAATGAATTAACAGACAATTTAAGTTCCAATTCTTAACAGAAATTAGCAAACAGAATCAAACAGAATAAAACTTCAGATGTAGAAATGAAACCAACAGAAAAACTGAAAATTAGATCTCGGTTCTTCCCTTCCAGATTGATCACCTTCTTGCTGTCACACAAGGCCTGACAAATGATCAAAAATCCCACATGAATATCACTAAGCTCAGCTCAGAAACCCTTGAATCAAATCAAATCTGATACACCTCCTGAAACCCTCAGCAGATACACAGAACAGAGCTGATCCCTCTTTGAACTTGATCTGATGCTAATCCTTGAACCCAAACCCGAATGCTTGTGAATTCATCTCAGAAACACTCCAAAGTCTTCAAAAACCCCTTCGATTCCTCTGGATTTCTCTGATTCTTTTTCTTTCTCAGATTTGGATCAAGAATCGCGTGATGACAAATCAGCTAAAGAAACCCTCACCAGCCAATCTTCCCTTCAGATCATGGTCTAACAGAGCTTGTAATCTTCATTAGAGATCAAAGAATCAATTGAAATAAGAAGAACTCCAAGATCCAGCCGTGCGAGATCGAAAACAAAGGAGAAAAATGGCGAAGCTGGAAACGCTACAGTAACTGCGATTCTTGTTACTGTTCATTCCTCGTTATAACTGAGATTTGAAATCAGCCGATTTGTTACTGTTTGAACCCGATTCAACCTCCGATTAAGCGCCGGTTCAGCCTTGATTTTATCTGGTTTAGCCCTGATTTGATCTGGTTCAGCTCCAATTCGGCTCTGGTTCAACTCAAATCAACTTGAATCTTGATCATGAAATTTGGGTAAATAGAATTTATCAATCTTGGCTTGACTCGGTCCCAATTAGCTCGATCATGGCTCCACTTGAGTCCTACAAAAAATTAAGCTCAATTAATATCAAATTAACCATCAAAATTATAGAAATTATATCAATCATCTAATTATACCACATACCACAAATGCAATCAAATTATATCGATTAATTAGCATTTAATTGTTCACACACAAATCTAAATTGAACCAATAAAATACCATAAAACCCTAGCTTATCAAATTCCCCCACACTTAACCTTGTGCGTCCCGCTCAAGCCAAAACAATAAAACTAAGAAAAACTCCTAATATCGTACCCCCCCAGATCATCCTCAATCATAATTAGAAACAATTGAAAGAGAATTACCTAAAGTTGTAGAATCTAAAAAAACTTAAGTCCATGAACTAGACTCTTGTACTTGGTTAACCACCTAGCAAGTTTCATCCTTTATGACTAATTAAGATAAATACATCACACTCAGTCTCACAAGATTTTTTTTTTCAGTAGATAAATCAGTGGCTCTCACCCTAATTCTAATTCATGATCAAAATAATGTAGGGCTCGCTCAAGCAACTTAAGTTTTTTGCATTTCTATAGGCTTGCTTGCTTTCTACTCTCCACTAGCATTCTTGATTTGGAATCCACACCTATTAAGGATTATTGAAGATAATAAAGAAATCATGAACTGATATCAAAGAAATGAACAATTGTAGAAAGAAAATTTCAAAGAAAAATACTTAAAGGAAATTCAAGTGTAGTGGTAGACATGAATACAATTAAATGCTAATCAATGACTTTTTGCCCTCTTTTCTATTTACTTTCTTTTGTAACATATTTGTTTCTGTTTGTTCTTCAATTCCATGAAACAAATTTGATCTAAACCCATAGAATACTTCTCCTTGATACATAACTCCACTTCCTTTCTTCATTTGCTTCAAGACTCACCATAAATGTGTCACTTTCGTTTTTCCTTTGAAATCAAATCCAATTTCTTCACATTTAGATTTTACAAGAGCTAAGAAATAGTAACCAATGATCAGCCAACAAAATTCATTTCACAGTAACCCGCAAATTCAATGTATTAATGGCAAATTGAAACCTAAAAATCATTCAAAATCAAAATGATACTTTCTTTTTTCTCTCCATTTTCTTACTGTTTTTCATCCACTCTTTTTCGATCATGAAGATTGATTACTAATTCTTATCATCATGCAATTTTTCCTGCAATTCATGTTCAGATCATTAGCTGGGAAAATACAAACATCAGCTGAACAGTTAAACAAAACAGAATTCTGTTTTCTGATTTTTTTTTCTGTTTCTTTTCTTTCTGCCAGCAATAGAATTGATTAGATTCTGAGTTTGTTATCTAATGTATGCTTGAATGGAATCAAGTTTCATCGGAATTCATTAGCTCATCAAGGAATTTGATACACTACTCCCCCTTCTTGAAACATTCTATTTTTCTAATTTTTTTTTTCTTTTCATTCTGTTCTATTCTTTTTCTTCCACTCTTTCTTCCAATTCTTGCTGCCATCAACAATTACGATTACATTCCCAACTTGTTGTCTAATAAGTATTCAAAATTACATCAAATTTCACAAGAAACTCTCACTTATTTGGAGCTTTTGATACTCCATTTTTTTATTCTATTTTTCTTTTTTTTTCTATTCTGTTTTGTTTTTTTTATGATGCAATTTCGGAGGTGCCTGGGAGGCACGGGCGTGTGCTGCCGCTTCTCTAGAAAATGGGCACGGTCGTGCCTGGGAGGCATGACCGTGGCCTGTTGAGGCTCTGGAATCTGGCACGGTCGTGCCTGTAAGGCATGGCCAGGGGCAGCTGCGGCTCTAAATAATTGGGACGACCGTGCTTGTGGGGCTCGATCATACCCTGGCTGGATGCTGGAGCGAAGACACGGTCGTGCCTGTTTGGCATGACCCCTGACAGTTGGCCTTCTAGTGGAAAGCACGGTCGTGCCTGGTGGGCATGATCGTGTGTTAGTTCTGCCTGTGAAGAAGCACGGTCGTGCCCTGGGGGGCACGGTCCCTGGAGAAATGAGACACGGCCGTGCCTGGGAGGCACGACCTTGTCTTGCCTTGTCTTCAATAATTTCTCCATCTCGCCTTTTTCGCTCCATTTCCATCCTGCAAATACATAAACACACGAGCAGACCTCCGAACTAGAAAATGGAGAAAATCATGCCTAATGCAAAGATAAAGGATGCAATGAACGTAGGAAATAGTATGAAGTATAAAAAGATGTGCGATTAAAGCAAAAGAAACATATGTATACCATACGCACATCACACCCCTAGACTTAAACTTTTATTTGTTCTCAAGTAAAAATTCGCATCTAAATTCAGATAAAAATATAAAGCAGTATAGATATCCTAAGCACATCGGTCTAATCTTATCAAATAGAAGCAATTGTAAGCATGATACTTAAAATCATCAAAACATGGCCTAGAAGAAGTTCTCCGTGCTCAGTGCAAAAGTGACCTTAGTCTAATTGGTATCAAAATCCTTACTTCAAATCAAGTTGTCATCTTACTATGTTCCTAAGTGTTCCCGGCCTTAGACACTTACCTTGTTACGCCCCGAGAGACGGCAGTCCAAAAAATTTTGGCAGCATCTACCCTGTAACAATTCAATTTTCCTGAGTACATAACAACATAAAGGCCGACACGACCAAGAATACAATTCAACATAAATAAATACAAGACTACTATACACCAAAGGCCCACACTGCCACATACACATATCCAACACATACGATTTAAAACCGAAAACCACAAATCCTGAGTACAAACCAAAAACCACACATCGGAACAATACAGAATTACACATCCATGTAAAATTTGGAAACCACACACAAAGTAATCACAATAACAAAGAAACACACGAAGGAACATCGACGTCGCCCTGCTATTGTGAGATAGGGGCAGTTCGACAGATCTCCAAGCTTCAAGGAAATCCTATCTGGTACATGGGGAGACAGAAAACCCCAGGGTCTAGGTGGTGAGTATAAAAATACTCAGTGGGTACTAGAATGAAAGTGCACAATATAGCAAGGTATCAAATAATATAAGCATGGATGTTAAACAGTATACAGTTTCAACATGATATTACAGAAGCAAGGTCAACATATAATATGAGATTCATGTATGTCATGTCATACAAATGCAGCAGTCATAGCAAACCAATGCAACAATCATGGCAAATAAATGTAACAATCTGCAAACGTATGAGTAAAGTAAACTATGTGATAATCCTACCAACGAATGCATGTAAAAATACGCAGCAAACATCGCAACCAAATGCAAGTCTCTGTCTGCACTCTACATTCCTCAGTCACTCTCCCAGAACACAGTGAACTGAGGGGCCAGACAAGACATAATCAAATGTAAGTCACTATCCGCACTTTACACTCCCAGTCACCCCCCCTCGGGGTAGTGGACTGAGGGGCCAAACAGAATCTAATTGAATGTAAATCCCTATCCGCACTCTATACTCCCTAGTCACCCCCCTCGGGGCAGTGAACTGAGGGGCCAAATAGGACATTGACATCAGATTAAGTTTCAAGTCTAAGTATCAACAACTAACAATCAAGCAACGATATGTATAAAGTATCAATTAATTAACTAGCATAGATAGCAGGAGTAGCAACATGACAATCACAGATCCGATGAGCTAGGGTTTTATGCATTTTTAATCGATTCAATTTTGGGTTTTTACATGAAAATAAATTATAAAATGAATCGATTTGATCATAATTGTCCTATATTGCATAATTTGAGGCTTGATTATAATTTTTATGATTTAATGGTAATTTTTGGCATTAATTTGGTTTTAATTGATTTTAGGGCTCAAATCGGACCAAACTCGAGCTCAACCGTGGTCAAATCGAGCCAATTTGCCCAAATTGATCAAGCCAACATGGAGGACATGACCTAGATCAAGCCCGATCAAAATCCCTAAATTTTTGGAAGCCCTAAGCTGCCCTAAAGCCCTAGATCAAGTCCTGACCATCAGATCAAAATCGGACGGCTGAGATAATGATTAATCAGGTATATAAACCCAAGCTTTAATCGATGAACAGTGGCTGGCCGCCACTGTTCATCGTCCCGCGCGATAATCCCCTGCTTGGCGACGTACGCACACGGCCAGCCCCTTCCACCCAAACCTTTTCCATTGCGTTCCTTGATCCACGAAGAGTACAACGCCGGCCGATTGGGTATATTCCGGCAGCCGGAGGAGGCGCGACGGCGAGGGTTTCACCGGCGGCCAACCCCTGTTTCGACTTGTTCCGGCCATCTGCTGCACAATCCGAAGCCGCGATTCTGGAGGGGTTCTCCTAGGATCGTGGAGCACTCAGGAATCATCAGAAGCATCAATCGGAGCAAGAAGAAGCAAGGAATCCAGTTTTTGCCATCTGAAAACAGCTCACTGCAAGCTCTGTTTTGTGCCGGAGAGGGTTTTTCCGGGTTTTTCAGACGTCGGGCAGCGAGTAAAACACACTCAGAGATTGCGTGGAAGACTCCAGAATTGGATTTCAAAAGCTTGATTGACACCCAGCTGAGGAGAATCGAAGGAAGAAGAAGGCTGGATGAGTTCATTGAAGTTTCTGTTTCTGATTTAATGTTTTTCTGATTCTGCATTTTCTGATTTTCTAAAGTTTTTGAATTCAATTGCTTAGCAATTTCGAATTGAATTCAATTGGTTAATTCTTATTATTGTTTGGATCTTGTTTGTTTTGAATCCCTTAGATGATTTTAGAAGCTCCTTTGTTACTGAAATTTGATTGTCTGATGTTTGCCATCTTTGGCACTGTTACTGTTAAGGCTGGCATTGTTAGCTAGGTGCCAAGAGCTTTCTCCATGAAGTTAGTTTAATTCAAGCAATTGATTGAAATTTTAGAGTTAGTTAACTATTGTTTTAAGTTTGCTTAGTGGTTTGTTTTACTGCATCCAGTTACTTTATGTGCCAATTCAACTTAGATTGCATTTAAGCTTAGGTGAATTGGATTTAAGCATTAGGTTTAGTTTTGGTTTCATTTGTTATTGGGTTTTGGGTTGTTCATATTTGATTTGAATTTTGCATTGAATTGCATTGCATTTAGGTTTTGATTTTAGGTTTTGATTTCATAGTTGCATTATTTAATTTGCATTTTTCATTTATTTACTGATTTTCATTTGCATTTCATTTGAAAAATACCAAAACCCCATTTATATCGAAAAACCCAAAAACACGACACGATAAGCTCAATTTAAGCAATTTTCTACTAGTCCTTGGAAAAACACGACTCGAGGCCCCTATACTTCATTTATTTGTATTTATTGTGGGTTTTCGATAAAAATATAAATTCTAATTTGCAACCCTACTCGTGACACATAGCAAATCTAGGGTTGTCAAATTTTGGCGCCGTTGCCGGGGAATAACTAGTAGGAATTGTTTGATTTGAGCTTATGAATAATTTCCTTTATTGTTACTTGGATCATTGTTGGTTTCTAAAATGTATGGAAATTCTTTTTATCAACAACCATTTTATCAACAATCTGAACATCAAAATTTTTATTTGCAGGGCCAATATCAAGATTTTCAGCAACCCTTTCAAGTTCAAAATCAGAATTTTCAGATGGGGCAATTTCAACAAGGTTTCCAACAACAATCAAATCAATTTCAGCAACCTTATCAGCCCCCACAGCAATTTCAACATAATTTCAACAATTTTCAGCCCCAAAGTCAAAATTCACAGCCTCAATCCCATGAATTTCAGCCACATCAGTTCCAGCCTTCAAACCAAGGATTTTCACAGCCCTATGGTGGTTTCCAACAGCCCCTAAATCAAGGTTTTCAAGGCACAAATTTTCAGCAACCTTCCTCAAACTTTCAAGCAAGTTTTCAACATCAAAATCCATCATTTCAAGCCCAAAATCAGAGCCAACCATCATTTTTTCAAAGTGGACAGATTTATACTCAGTTTCAGCAGCCCACTCAATTTCAAAATCAACAAAGGTCCAATGCACATCAAGGGAATTTTGGGAGTTCTAATGGGCTCATTCAACAACTACAAAAGCTTGAGGAGAGATTGCAACAAAGCTTACAACAACAAGAAGACACTGATGTTCAAAATTTTGAAAGACAGATGAGTCACATGGGCACTATTATCAGTCAGCTTCAATCCCAAGGGTCTAATCAACCACCATTGCCACCATCTCAGTCATTTCTGAATCCATTAGAGGATGAGAGCATTATTGTATTTCGACGTGGTAAAACTATTCCAGACCCAAGACTTCAGACACCTATCTCAGTTTCTGATCAAGACATGGAGCATAAACCACAAAGAGAATCAAATCCTTCAGAGCCAGTGTCAGTCTTCATTGCTGAGAACCTGGAGGAAGCTGATATGGAGCCTGATCAAATGAGTGTAGGGGATTGCACTGAGCCCCAGGGACCACCACTTTTGATTGAGGTATCAGAGGATTTTGAGGATGGATGTTTGAGTGTAGGGGATTGCATGGAGGCAATACCCCAAGAATCACTTCCAGTTAGTATACATTCACTTGAGTTAGAGCAGGAAACCTCATCTGAGGAGGATGAAGTTGTGGAGCCACACAATCAGCAATTAGGGCTTATTTGTGATCACTCCAGTATTTGTCATGCTTCAGGTACCTCCTATTCATCCATGGTTAGTATTCATGCCCATCATTGACAAGTGACAAATTGAAACATGTCAAATTGACTGGATGCTTAACAAAGGAAAGTCTAAGCAGGTCAAGGATGACTAGATGTCTGATAAGTGACAAACTCAAACAGGTCAAGTTGATCGAATGCTTGACAACGAAAAAACTCTAAGGAGTGAACTCTAGGTAGAAGCCTCGGAGGAGTAAACTCAGAGCAAGAGGTAAGCCTAGTAGGTCAAGTAGACTTACAGGATTAAACTTGTTTGTTTGGTTGCATTTTATTTGATTATTTTACAAGAACCTGAAGTTGAAAGTAAAATGGAGAGCAGACAAATGCAACACGACAACGCTGGACCAAGTCCGAAGTGAACCGGCTTGACCCCAATCGAACCAGACCCAAATCGACCCAGTCAACTAGATGAACCCAAGTCAGGTTCAAGTCTTAGATCTCTTGATTCAGGTGACCAAAAAGTTCAATAGACCAATAAGAGGTTCAGTTGATCGATAAACTTGATAGAGACGAGATCACAAGGCTCGATCTCTGGATAGAGTTTGACCAAGTCATCGATTGATCAAATAAGGTTTTCAGTCTACCGATAAAGATCGGATCCAACTCTATAAAAGTAGGCGAAGGCTCTACATTCAAGACATCAATCTTCCAATCCTACTTATCTTCTTCTATGCTTGAAAAGTGCTAAGATGTTCTGCTCGTGTGATCTAAGAAGTCAAGGATGAGTGTCGGTGTATGTAGGACTTAGAGGAGATCCATACATGTTTTTGTGCTTGTATTTAATTTATTGTAAGAAGGTTTGTCCATTTTCAAAAGGTATTCGAAAAGAAGATACATTTAGTGGAAATTCGTCTCTTGCACATAAGTCTTAGAGTACCAATTTTGAGGAGTTGAGAATCAAATAAAATTAGTGTTTCCTCTTCTCATCGCTCCTGTTCTTTAATATTTTATATTCTGTTGCGTACTAACTTTAATAGGATTGTTATTAAAAGTCTTTGGCCAAAGTATCACATGTCAAGAGTATGATACTCTTGAACACATGTATAAGTAATTTGAATCCACAGGATAAAAAAGTAAGCTTAGGCTAGGTGTGACGTAGTCAACCTAGTGAGGACTAACACATAGACCATGTCCTGAACCAAGCGGGTATAAGATGGTGAAAGGAACGAGGCACGTTTAATTAGAGTTGCTGAAGGGTTTAGAATTGTTCTAGAATCAATTGTTGATTTTCCGATCAATTGGGGATCATGATATACTACTAAATGTCACTCATGATCGTTACGCAATTAATGGTTAATTATGGACGACCAACATAATCGGGAACCTATTGGGTCACACACTATAAGTTTTCCGAAGGACTTAAAATGAGTTTCAAAATTAGATTATCAGATCGAGAGAAATACAGTCTAGTTGGACCGAACAAAGGCAAAATGATGGGCTTCGTCTTATAAAGACAAAATAAATAAAATTAGTTTAGTTCAAATCGGAGATGATTTGATTATTGAACCAAACGATTCGATTTTAAACCAAATTGAACTAACTTGATTTAGTTCATAATGGAAGAAATTTTGGCAAAATGGAAGTGATGAGGGGTTTCATTTTGTGAAAGACGAAATGAACAAAACTGATTTGAGTCAAATCAGAGGTCGTTTGTTTATTGAATCAAACGATTTAGTTTTGAACCAAATTGGTTTAGTCTACAGTACCCAGTTTGTCTCATAAGTCCTTTGCACTTATAAATGGACCCACTCTATTGAGCTTCTTCTTAGTGAGGTCTCATTGCAATGTTTGCGTAGCTCTGGCGTCAGTCTCAATTTTACATTTTGTGGCAGTGTCCCATTTCTCGCATGGTTAGTCTGCATCTGTCGGTAAGGGTGAAGCCTATCTGGATCACAATTCACATCTCCACTTGAGTTTTCAAGTGGTACTCCATTCTCCCCTTCCAGTACATGAAGTTTTCGCCGAAGAATAAAGGAGGTCTCACGGTGTTACAGCCTTCTTGGTGGGCTATTAAACACATGCACACAAGTAAACGAAAAAAATATCCCAAGACTTGGTCCTGGATTAATAGTGTGAAAATAAATAAATAAAAATGTAGAGCGACGAAAAACTTGCTCGATTAATGGTTGCATTAATGTCGAGCACTCCTCGCTCTTATTTCAATTGTAGGATCGGTGTGAACGCTAGAGAGAGGGGTGAAAAGCTTGTTTGTCATTTTTTCAAGAGTTCAAAAAATCTTCATAAAAATCGAGTAAGTAAATACACAGTGGAATATAAAACTGGATGCGTTTTACTTGGTTCACATCCACTAGCTGCTACTCCAAGGCTCACGGTCCATGACCGTTTACGACGGACAATCCACTAAATAACTCTTTCTCTTTCAAGAAAAGTTTCGCCTTTTACAGAGTTTTAGGATTGATAAGCTTTTATCGTCCTTATAAATTAAGTACAAAATTAAAGGCGAAAAGTAAATGTTTTACTGAGAATGTAAATGAGAAGTTTGCTTCATTGTAGGTGCAACTTTCTAGCGTTACAATGACGTCTCGGGTGCTTCGATCGCGCGTAGATTGGACGTTGAGGTAGCGTAGTTTAGTGTTCTAGGATTTTCCCACGCAGTTGCTTAGAACTCCTTCTGGACGCCTTCACGTCATCCGTCTATCCGTTCTTGATGCTGACTTGGCATCTCCGTGCACCTGTATCCCTTTCGAGCGCCTGAAATGCTGACATGGAGGTTGCCGAATCAACTTTGACTCCACCGCACCTTATCCATCTTCGAGCGCCTGGAGCCTTTCTAGGCGCCTGGAAGCTAAGGTATCTCAACCACTAGGACTCGCCACCTTATCCACCTCACTAGCCTGATCGGTTGACATCCGAGCGCCTGTACAGTCTGATCGCCTAGATCCAATAGGGGCACCCGGAACTCGAAGTTTTGGTCTCTTAATTCCTACATCACAGAGTTAGTGCAAAACAGATATTACAAGAATTTAAAGTTTAACAATTTACCAACTGTATGGTCTTGACTTTGAGGTTTTCAATGAAATCCTAGATCAGACCGACATCTACTGTTCCCTTTCAAGGAATGCGTCCTCACCTAATTCTCTCAGAAGAATTTACCTCTACCAATCATCCGGTCTTCTAGATCTGGTTGGACTTTTGCTCAGCATCCGATCCTGGACCCCTAAGACTTTCCTCCGAAGTCCGGTCCTCGTTGACCCATTACTCCACTAGACATCCAGTCCACGACCCGCTTAAACTTCTCGCCTGGTGTTTTGATCTGTCAAGTCTTTCTGCCAAGTCTTCCTAACTAAGACTACCTTGCCCAGTCTTTCAGACTAAGACTTCCTTTCCTAGCCTCAATTAGGACTTCCCTGTGCTACCTGTACACTCATGTTAGTTCGTTGGTAAACGTCACTAGTTTAACTTGAACTCTTTACCATGATCAAAATATCAATTCGATTATCTGGTGCTCCTTGCACCAATAATTTATTCTCTATGAAGCGGAATTCTTCATGAGTCATAGTCATGTTGCTACGATGGAGAGTGACAAATGCTAAAACTGTTGATGTCTAAACTGTTTAGCTGAACTGAGAAGAATCAGTAGGATTGACATGAGTTTGATATTACTGAATCACTAGAGATATAAATTCAACCAAGATTTCTGATTCTTGAAAATTGCATGAGCTGTGATTTTAGACTTATTAAGCTAAGTTACTGAATTTGGTTTCTTCCTCTTGCTGTTGCTATTGCTAAAGAGTCTTTAAATATCAGCTTGAGTTCCTGGCATTTGTAATGAGATCAACCCTTTCTCCTAATGTCAGTTGGAATCCAAGAGAAGATGTTAGTCTGAATTTATCATTTGGTATCCTGCTCTTGCTAGGTTCCTAGTGAAGATAAAAAAATATGAACGAACTTTCAGAATTCAGAGTTTTGAAACTGAATTTGGAAGCCTGTTTTTAAATTGAAGCTTGAAGAGGGTAATTATCACAAGTGAAGCTTTACTAGAATTTATCATTATTAGAAATCCATAGATACCAGAATTTCAGAGATTCTGAAATATGGTCAAACTACTGAAGTTTTTGAATTTTTTTTAGAGATCAAACCATATCGAGTATTTAGTTGTTTCTTAAATTGATCAGCCATAATTTTGCTTGACAAGGATTGAATTAAAAAGGAGAATAGAGGAGATAAAAAAGATATAAAGAAAAGAATGGAGAAGAAAAGGTAATAGAATAGAAGAAATTGAATTGATAGAGAATGAGAGATGGAAATGATGATAGGACTGTCCTACTCAGAAATCTCTGAATCTCTAAATCAGACTTGTTGATTGCCTGAATTCAGAAAGGAGAGAACCTTAAGTTGAATTGAAGAGTTTCATTGATTGTTGAATGCACTTGGAAACAGAATTGATGAGATGTTGTAAACAATCTCAAAGCCTTGTACTGTGCCAATTCTTTATGGAGTTTCTCACCATGAATTTTGGAATTTCTGAATGTCTGAATTCAGAAATGAACATGAATTTTGAAGGTTGGCTTCCATGAACTAGATTTCTGGAATGAAAATAGAGCTAGAAATCAGAGCTGCTGCTGCTTCAATTGTTCCCTTCTGAATCTGAATATGAATTCAGAGAAAAAACAAGTTCAGAATGGTATAAATATTGCTGATGGCATTGATTCTAGGAATTTCTGAGTTGTGAAGTATCAGAATTTTGTTGAATCTTACATTTTGAACTGAGTTAACAAGGAAAAAAACCAGTCTTACCTCAAATCCCTATTTAGTGCCAACTTTTTAAGTTATTTCTGATCAGTAATGGTTTGAATTGAAGCTCTAGCTAGGTTAGTGTTAAATGATACTTTTTCTTAAGTTTGGTTCTTTATAACTTGAGCTGGAATTCCCTTAAACTTCAAAACCTGAGACTGAAGCTTGGAATTCATAAATCAGCTTTGGCCTTGGATTTTCATTTTGATATAATTTCTGAATCTGATGTTGGATCTATGAATTGCATAGGTTAATACCATTTTGAAAGCTTCCTAACTGGTGTTGGTAGGGCTGCTGTAATTTTGGAGATGAGAGAAGATGATAGAGAAGAAGAGAAGTAGTAAGGGTTCTGGACTGCAGGTTTTCAGAGGTAGCATTTCAACAATTCAGAAACAAGAAGGTCATCTCCATTGCTCTAATTTATTGAAAAATTCAGTCTTTGAAATGGAGTAATTGAGACATTCAGATATCACAAGGTAATTGCCAAAACTCTGCACTGATACACAATCCAAAAAAAAAAACTCATATTTGTCGTGATACGAGAACAAATAAAATACTGCAACCCCTCTCTACACTAATGCAGTATGGGGTAACTCAGATGGTCTCCCAATGAATGTGATCGATACATGACAATTCTTAGGATCAAATCGTTATTGGGTTGAGGTTTTGGATTTTAAGTTGTAATGCTAAAGGCGAAAAACAAAAGGCAACCTAGTTTAACCTAAACTACAATTACACGAATTAAAGAAGTAAGAAGCAATTAATAAAACTTAAGCAATTAAACAAAACCTAACACCTATTTGCATAAGCGAGGAACTCAAGGAAACTAAACTACCATGTAATCAACTCATGATATTGGGAAAACATCTAAACTAATCTAACTGCTGCAATAGGGAAATTAAATATGACAGTAACATTGAACACACTGAGATCTACAATCAATGCGGATTCAAATTCAAATGTATGCGGGATTAGACCAAAAATTCTTTCAACAATTCAAACAAATGAAAATGATTTGCACATCATGATAAGCTAAGATTTGGATCAAGAAGATGCTCACAAACCAAGCTAGGGCATCCCCTAAAACTTGTATTAGTCAGTTCTGTTGGGAGGAGAAAGATCGGATGACATCAGGAAGATGATGGATGGCGAAGGCACCCGAGTAGAGAGGGAAACCCCTTCTTTCCCCGTGAGTAGCAATGGATGGAGTTGACCAGAAGAAGGAAAATCCATCGACTTCCAGTTGGAGATCCCTGTGTTCGGCGGAGGTGGAATTGTGGATGACAAAGGTGGAAGATGATGATCGGAGCTTCTGATGGAGGTGGCGATGAGGAAGGATGAAGCAGAGGAACCCCCTGGACTTCGGTGGATTGTGGAGAATGACTCTGATGGCCGACAGTGATGGAAGGAAGAAGATGGCGCCCGGATCTACGGATGGAGGTGAAGGATGAATCGGAAACAAGGAAGGGAATCCCCTAGACCTAGTTCCGGCGGTGCGCGGATGTGGAAGACAATGGTGGATGTCTGACGATGATCGAAGAAGAAGAACTGGTGGAGCTTCAGATGGAGGTGGTGCACGAATGAATTAAGTACTTTTTTTTTACAAGGGGTATCTGGGCATTTGGCACCAACTAGTCCCCCTTGGCTGACCGACCCTGCCCCACAGCCTTCAACTAGAGTCCCCACCGGCCAACGAGGGTAAATCAGGAGGATTCACTGGCATCTACATTCCAGCTCATTACCAAATTGGGATCCACGTGCCCGACCAGCACAGCCGACTGCCACGCCCCAGGCATTAAACCCAGTGAGACGCGTCTCGGAAGAATCGAACCGTGAAAGTGGCCTATGGATAGGAAATAAGGTTACCAATGCGCCACGCCCCTGGGGGCTACTTTCTTCTTTCTTGCATTAGAAGAATGTGGAGGGATAAGGAAAACCCCTTGACCTCGGGGGAATGAAGGTGGACTCTAGTGGGCGGCAGTAGATAAGAAAACGATCCTCTGCTTCGCGTGCTCCGCCTCTATTCCCTGATCTCCCTTGAAATCACGATCTCTCCACCTGTAGCATTCTCAATTAAATTTCAATCGTTCGATCAACTCAGATTTAAATTCAGGATTAGCTTAGATCTGCATCAACGGCGAGAATTAATCCGAATCTGGATCAACGGCTTGATTGAATTCAAATCTAGATCAAAGGCCTCAGATCTTGATCTATGATCTTGATTTACTCCCTCTTTTACTTGGATGGACTAAATCTTGATGGATGGCTCAGATCAATTATGATCTTGTATGAACGGTCCAAATTGATTCAGATTTAATCTCCTCAATTAATCGCAGAAATAAGTTCAATTTAGATTCATCCAACTTGGGTCTACTATTCCATGGTTGCCTACAAAGACCCTATTCAAATATTAGCATAAAATATCATAATTATGAAATAATTTGCATTAAAGTCTAAAAATAATTCTAATTCATGAAATATGATATAAATGTTGATTTAAGCATACGAATATAAGAACCTAATTATTACGATAAAATAATGGTTGTTAGGCGCCTGGGCACAGATGGAGCATGATACACAAGAGGAGCAGGTGGCGCTGGAAACTTGTACTCTTGACAGCGATCCCTTCCACCTCCTTCTTCGGCAATGTGAGGGCCCTAATAGTCCTTCCTAGCTTTTGCGCCTCTTCCACGTTTACATATCTTTCCGCTCGGGCCAACAACTCATCATAATCATGAGGTGGTTTCTTGGCTAAGGATCAAACAAAGTCACCCTCATGGAGACCATGGGAAAAGGCTCTGGTCAAAATATCTGGTGCTAGTGAAGACACTTCTAGTGCCACTTGATTGAACCTTTTGCATGTACTCCCAGAGAGACTCTTGCTACTTTTGTTTGAAATTAAACAGACTTAAAGGGGTGGGAGGGTATTGTTTTGAAATTGAGAAGTGCCATAAGAACAAGGTTGCAAAGCCATCGAACGACTAGATGGAGCCTTGGTGTAAACTGCTAAACCACTATTGAGCTATCCCCATGAGGGTTGTTAAAAAACTCAACACTTTACACCATTAAAGAGTTAGTGAAGGAGAACTGCATTCTTGAAGCCAGATCTATAAAGCCATTGTATTCATGCATCTATAGAGGTCGAAAGTTGGTTAACAACGCTTCTTCTAAAATAGTAGCTGAGAATGACATATATTGGGCAGTAGCTCTCCCTATCAACAACCTGATAGGGTTGCTCAACTTGACCGGGCTGGCTAGTCTAGTTTAACTAATTTACCTGACTGGACTGATCAGTTTTCAATGAAGGCAAGACGTGGACGCCACTCCCTTGGAACTCTACATAGAAGATTTAGTTTCCTAGGTAACACCCACTGAAGCCCCCTACTCCTTCTGGAAAGGCATGGTTGAACCATGCTTGAGGACCTCATCGATCTAAGTCTGGATAAAATTATTAGGATGTATACTATAAGCCTAGCTTTTGTATAAACATCTATTTTGAAATATTTTGAAATGAGAATCACATTGGTCAAATGTCTGTATTTTTATGTTAATGAAATTGTTCACTTAATTTATATTGTAGATAACATGGTGTGTGGTGTCACACAGAAGATCATGTTATCAGTTCCTTATAAATTATAAATAGTAACTCACAACCAAAATGGACTGGGATAAACCATTGGAATGGTTGTAGTGTAATTGATATTAATTTATCTTGACTATTAAATTACACTAGTACACTTTGTGTGTATTGAACAGGACCGTTTGAGGTCGTTCGATTTATACTTACTATATAATTGAACTAGACCTCTGTTATTATGGATGTGCATGCTCTTAATCCCTATTTAATAACAAGCACATATACTTAGTATGTATTTCTTTAATTCATTAAAGGGTGAGATTTATTCGTTAAATCAATAGGCCTAATGAGTTGGGAGATAGTATTATGTATGTGGTGTGTTGTTGATTATAGAAGAAAACTGTGTCCTAATATTTAGACTGATAATGTACCCTTGAGGAGCTCATAAGGATTATCATATAAACCCTGCAAGTGGACTTAGTCCGCATGCTCTCGGAATTAGAAGTTAATTAATTGAGTTGTCAGTAATTCAATTAATTGACGGGCATACGATATCTTAAATACAGGAAGATAAATGCACTCATAATAAGGAGCTCATATTATAATATGGGATTGGTGCAGTAATTCAATAATAACCCTTTAGTGGTATGAGTTATTATTGATGGACTTGAGTTGGATGTTCAAGGAGAACACAGGAAGTCCAAGCCCATCATGATGCCAAAATCAATTCCTCCTCTAGGTCCCTATTATAGTCTCTAGATAAAGTATCGTATCCACCGATGAGATTTTGTTAGAATTCTATTAAGAATTTGATTAGAATTCTGTTAAGAATTCGGTTAGAATTTGATTAGAATTCTGTTAAAAATTCTGTTAGAATTCTGTTTAGAATTCTATTAAGAATTCAGTTAATAGAATTCAGATTAATTCTAGAGGGAATTATATTAATTTTGTTATTCAATAAAATTTTATTAAGTTTTGTTATCCAACAAAATTTTGGTTAAAAATTTTATTATCCAACAAAATTATATAAATTTTTTTATGCAATAAATTTTAATTTTTTTATGCAATAAAATTCTTATAAATAAGAGAATCTTACAACGTGGTAGGTCTAGTTGTAAGGTCTATCTAGATGTCCTAACCATCTTTGACAACTCAATAATCTATCGCATAGCCGCTGTAAACAACTACTTGCAGACCGTTATAATTGACGTTCTATGACACATGGCTTGAGTATCTATAAGACACTATCAGTAAATTTCAGTGATTGTCTCCAGAGTCGATTCTTGTTGCGGCTGAATCTTAGATCTCCTTTTATCGGACACCCTTGATCATCTACGATAGTGCCCTATCCAAAATCAACACAAATTAGAGGGTACGATGTGATCCGACGAAACACCTATGATGCTTAAGAGAGTAGCTACGAAAGTCAGTATGAAAAAGAAGTGGTTTCATTTTATTCAGGTTCGGGCTCGAGCCCTCGGAATATCAATTCTCATTTTATTAGATTCGTTACAATCCGATTGCAATTGGCATTGCAATATGTAAACCAGTTCACCTGCAGAAGTAGTACAGAAATTTTATCCATTTAAACTCAGATCGGGAGAAGATATTGTTTTCTTTAGGAAATTTATTTGCGGATGCGACTGCTGCAATCGGCTAATTCAATTGGTATAGTTGTTGAGCGCCGCATGGGGTTGGCCTGCCTTAGCTTCCAGCGTCGGCTCGACCTCAGGCGACGGTGGCACGGGCGTGCAGAGGAGCTCCTCAGGGAGGTCGGGGATGCCTTGCAGGTAGAATGTGTAGAAGATCTTGAAGGGGAAGACCAGCTGCTGCAGCTTCACCTGTCCGTAGGCGCCGGCGAAAACGCCGGAGCCTCCAGTGACAGCCAAGTAAGTTTCCTCGTACGTCAGGTACGGCCCCTGAATCGATAAATGGCCATACTCCCCGAAGTACATGCTGTAGATGGCCTCGTACCGGTCGCCATTCTTCTCCGGCACGTGCTGGATGAGTATGCAGAGTCCCGCTGTGATTCCCAGCCGCTTCTGCAAGTCCCCCGAGTACACCTGCAACCGATCGGTTTCGACATTTTTCTGTCACACACTAATTTCAGATTCATTAATTACTCAAAATCTCCCTGCCGACTTCACTTGCCTTGTTGGTAAAAGGGACTAGGTCGCCTAGCGAATTGACCTCCTTCTGGCTCAGGCGAAGGTACGCCGGGCTGCTGCGATCGAGCTCGTTGATTTCATACACGTGCATTTCCTGAACCTTGGAAGCTGCAGGAACACACGCTCACACAATTAGAAATGAAAACAAAAAAGAAAAATAAAACAGAGAGACGAACTAAAGGAAAGTAGAGCGGAGCAGCACCTGGTCTGCTGCTGGGGAAGGAGTGGTTCGCCGGAACAGCTGATATTTGGTCCGTGCAGCGAATTGTGGACCTTAGCTGTTGCTTGTTGCTGAAGAAGGGGCTTCCCCTGTGTGAGCGCGCGGGGGAGATCATATGGAGGCCGACGAGCTTGTTGGAAGGGCGGACAGAGGGAAGATTGTTGCAGAGGGAGGGAGATCTGAGAGAAGCCATGGAGACGGAGACGTTGAGGAATCAGATGGAAGCGAGAGAGGGTGAGCAGTGAGATGAGGAGCCGGGAATTGGTGGAATCTATATAATGCGGAAGGAGCTCGTGGAAACGCACCAAAAAAAGATGCTAAAGCAGTGTTTGTGTCGGGCCGTGATTTGCACACTAGTCGGTGGCGATGACCGACGGAATTCCCACGTGCGATTAAGTTTGAAGCGCGTGATCACCGTCCAGCGCTACAAATTTAACGCTGACTGCTCTGCCGGCCACAGCATAGATTATTATATTCTAACCTCCAAATCCATCACGTGCAACATGTTTCTTTTCGGTGTTTTCCCATACAACGAACTTAAAGTTCTAAAATTGACTTGTCACGTTCCAGTGTCGTAAAAATAGACGAATTCCTATTGTAAGGTTTTTTTTATCACATGTGATGTTTGAATCATTGCTGATGTTCGATTATTTGTCATGGAATATTCACACTTTTTAAATTTATATTGATTACTAGTGAAATTTTTTTTATGAAATCAAATTAATTATCTTTAGAATTAATTAATTTAAAAAATTAAAATAATAATATTGTAATAAATTCTCTACAACATATCAATTGGTTAAATTGATAAGTAGAAGATTATATTGTATATATATAAAATTCTATTCTTAACTATTCTTAGTCAAACTTTAATATACAAGGGTAATAATACATTGAGACTAGTATGTAGGTCAACTGATGACTTAATCTCACAAGTAATGAATATAAAATATTAAATTGACATATGAGTATATATTAGAGAATATACTGTTCCCGGGGCATAACTGAGTTGGTTACGACGGAGTAGACTTATAAAAGATGGCAAGGGTTCGAATTTCGACGAAGTCGAGCAATACTCTCCTCCGTCGTGACCAACTGCAGTTTCTCGATTTACCTCCTCACAAATGGTTGTGGGACCAATAGTGTGAGGCCGCTGGGGTGGCAGATTTCATCTTTTTCACATAAGGGAATATATATTGAATTAACCCGCTATGAAAATATTTCATAGATCGTTATATGAGTGCCATAAATATTTTCATAGTGACTATTAGTATAAATAATCCTTAGACCTAAAATCACTATGGTTCCCTACATAAGGAGTTGTGTACTTTAGTATCGACAAATGTCACCTGTAATAAGGTGGACTATAAAGTTGATCACTGAGTATGTAATACGTTATGCGGAGGGATGTGAGTGATATAGATGAAATATATCTTTTTCATATGACAGAAGTAATATCTGTGAGCTTCTTGATTATGTAAGACTACTAAAATGCATGATAATGTTCAAATAAGTCAATATGAGATATTGAGCTTATTTGGTTAAGTGAGTCTACTTAGATATCAAGAAAAATACAAAGATTAATAAGGAGATGACATGGTCTATGCCTCATGGATCAATTTAGATATCGAGAATAGAAGAACCAAGTTATACAAAATAATATATACAGAAAGGTTAAGTCGGATCTCAACATTCTCATCACTTGGGTAACAATAATGCATTGCTAGATACCACTCATTGCTTATGTATCTAAAATGTTATTTTAGATACATTGTCAACGTTATGAGAACCTATTAGGTCACACAAAAAACATGTTGATTTGGAGATGAATTTATTTTAGTTTAACTAAAATATGATAGACCATAAAATTATAGGGTTAAGTTTAATTCGAGTTAGACTCGAATAAATCCAACTATTGGATTATTGGATTGAGTCTAATTTACATTAGACTAATTTACATTAGACTCATTGGATTAGACTCAACCACTAAAGAGGATTAATGTCTATTAATAGAGATTAATGGAGTATTGATGAGAAAGAGAGCAAAAGGCAAAATCTTTTTGTATTCATTGGATGACCCTTTGTATTCATTAAATGACCTTTTGTATCCTTTGGATGACCTTTTGTATTCAT
>NC_133879.1:5141533-5144970 GCF_044706935.1 Curcuma longa
GGTAGTTATCAAATACCGATTATGTATCATGTATACATAACTATCACATTATACTATCAACTAATTGAATAGTCGCATAAACATCAAGTTGTTAACACATTAACACGTATACATCATATGCATAGCACCCAACTTCACCTCTATCCACATTAACCTTGGAGAGAGTCCAACAAATCAACGCTTCAAGTTAAAGTTAGCCCAATAATCGTGAGATCGTATCTCGATGGTTCTAACATATTTAATTTCAAGTTAAAGTCAGCCCAACGCTTCAAGTTAAACCTTGGAGAGCTCCCGTCTGGACGGCTTCAGAAGCCACAAGTTGTGTCATCATCTTCGGTACTAGTCGATGATCGATGACGATCGAATCGAGAGAAGCCTTATTTCAGAAACCATACAATAACGTTTGTCGTGATCGTTTCGAGGTTTTCTATCAGTCGGAATCGTATTCTCGGTATAGTTTTTGGTCGTCAACCTTTGACCACCAAATTACGACAAATTGATCGAAACATTTCCGACGTTGATGGAAAAATCCCCGAAATGCTTCATAAGCTCCTGGCTACGACAAATCTCGATACCAAAACACTACAACTAAACCCTAGCTTTCGACAGTGTCTTGTGGTGGCCGGAAACAATTTCCGACCATCGAGGATGCTTCGATGAGAGCCTCAAAAGACTCCTTTTTGGTCACAAATTCTCCCCGACAAACAAGCTTTGTTTCCTGGCAGCAAGCTCTCTCTGGCAGCAAGATATCTCTTCCGGCAGCAAGCTTCTCTTCCTCTCCCACATGGCCGAAACATAAAACCTTCAGCTCCTCTCCCACACGGGCAAAAATAGGAGGCATTCTCTTGCTCTCCCATACGGGCGAAAGTGTCAGAGGATGGCAGGATCAAAAGGGAGGCAGCAACCGAAGAAGAGGGCTTCTTCTCCCCACAGTCGGTGACAATCTCGTAGACGATGAGACGCTGGATGGCGTCGCGAGTCGGGAAAGTAGCAAAGTATCACGCCCGACGGGGAGGCACGATCGTCGCTTGCGAGGAAGGCGCAATAACTTTCGGCGTGGAGGCGCGATCACGAAGGCGTGGAGGCACGATCACGGATGTCATGGAGGCGTGATCGCCGACGGTGTGGAGGTGCGATCGCCGGGAGGAAGACAACCCCTGTTCCGCGCGTGTTCGGGTTTCCGGCTTGCCTCTGGTGGGCGGCATTTGTAGGACTCCACGCGTCGATGAAGGAAAAGGACATCTGTGAACAATCAGAGGAGAATGAGGCTGCAATCTTCTTGATGCGGGAAGTCAAGGAAGACGATGCGCGTGGTCAAGATCTAAGCCACAGTGTTAGAGGAGATCCCCTCGTCTCGGCAGGGGAGACCCCTTATCTCGGCAGACCCTCTCGTCTCGGCAGGGGAGACCCCTCATCTCGGCAGATCCTCTCGTCTCGGCAGGGGAGACCCCTCATCTTGGCAGAGGAGACCTCTCATCTCGGCAGGGGAGGCCCCCCCCATCTCGGCCGATCCTCTCGTCTCGGCAGAGGGGACCTCTCATCTCGGCAGGGGAGGCCCCCCCATCTCGGCCGATCCTCTCGTCTCGGCCCCGAATTAACATCTAGAGCCTCCCCCTTCAAAGAGTTTTGTCCTGTCTTTGTCATGTTCACCTGTAAACTCCGCCACTCCACCTCTATTCGGGTAGATTTTAACCCTAACCCTGATCTCCTGACACCAACCGCCGTCGTCGTCGCCGGAAGGGCGAGGAGTCGGTATGCCGCCTAGACACAATCGCTTTCGGTATCAGTCCTAGCCGCTCCTCTGCATTAATGGTGACTCCCATCGCATTAATGGCGCTCCTCGTCCCGATACGTGGCGTGCCCCTTTAACCTCGTGGTTTGCACGTATTACCATAAAGCAGGCATGGGAGATCATGCTCGGCTTCCCCTATGAGTTCCCCTTACGTATGTAGCTTATGATAGGGGGGACAAAGGGAAGGTTCTTCTGGTGATAGTGGGTGTACCCGAGGCACACAGCAGCCGCCTTCCCGTACGGAGTCCAAAGGTTGGTTATAAAAGGAGTAACTCATAACCATCCAGGAGGGGAGCATCAAGAAAACTCTATCTCACTCCCATTTCCTTGCTTCCTTGGGATAGAACCCTAACTTGAGCGTCGGAGTGGCTCGCTGGGATCCCCCGGGGCACCATTCTAACCTCCTTTGTCTAGTGTGCTTCAGGATTCCATCAAGAAGGAAGGTGTCCAAGTGCCCCCATCCTAACCCAATCGTGTGATCGCCCTCATCAGACAGCCCGTTGACTGGTGGCTTGACCCTCTACGACATTTGGCCGGAACATTTGGCGCCGTCTATGGAAAAACTGAGCTAGACGTCGTAATGGTTAACACTAGAAGGACTGCTGACAGTCGCGAACTGGCCGACGGAAGGAACCCGGGGGAAATGGTGTCCTTGACTCCCGCGCAACTGGACCACCTTGTGGACCAGATCATGCAGAGGGTTGCGCAACGACAACCGCCGGTGCCACCGCCCGCAGGGGAGGCACCTTAGCCCCAGGCCGGCGGACAACTAGCCAGCCAGGCCCCTGCGCCTGGCCCGAATCCGCCCCCGGTGGCAGCTTCCCTCCAACGGGAAATCCCACCTCCTAGAGAAGATTCCTGAGAGTCTCACACCGGAGAAGCCCCCTTACCCGACCACAAGGATAAGGCCCCCGTTATTCCGGAAGAGGAAAAAGAGAATACCCCGTTCTCCAAAGAAATCCTGGAACAAGAACTCCCCCGCCGCTTCCAACAGCCACAAATAGGAGACTATTCGGGCACCACAGACCCGGATGACCACATGTGCCGCTTCGAGCACTTGGCCTTGCTACATCAATACGCCGATGGGGTGAAGTATCGAGTTTTCCTGAACACTCTAGCGGGCCCCACTCAGAGGTGGTTTCAGCACCTCCCCCCGCTCTCCATCGGGACTTTCAAAGATTTCAAAGCCACCTTCCTACATCAGTTCGCCAGCTGCTGGAAGTACCAGCAGACCCCTTTGGACTTGTTTGCTCTGAAGCAGAAGCCAAAGGAGACTCTGAGAGAATACCACCATCGCTTCGATGGAACAGTGTTGAATATGCCTCCTACCCCATCCGACGTGCTGATCAGCGCTCTTATGCAAGGGCTAGCAGAAGGGGACTTCTTCAGGTCCCTGGTGAAAAAGCCACCTGGAAGCTACCAGCAACTCCTGGATCGGACCAACAAGTATATACACCTGGAAGAAACCCAAATAGCTCGAAAAACAGACGGAGGCCCCCCTCCCAGTCCAGAAAAGAAATCGGCCCCTCCCTCACCAAGACGAGAGCCTCCCCCAAAGTTGCTGAACTACAAGAGCGGACGTGTAGTTCAGACCGTGGACTTGGCTCCTCTTTTCACTGCGGAGCCTGGCCAGACAGGGGCGCCC
>NC_133879.1:5145070-5155072 GCF_044706935.1 Curcuma longa
GACTATAGTCACTTGTATATCTTGTATATTTCGATGATATATATTGTCTTTTATTAAAAAAATAAATTTAAAAGTCTGCTATATGAAGCCTACATTTTTTTTCTATCAAATTCGTTGTACATTGACACAATTTATGATAATTAATTATTACAAATATCCAAGCAAAATTTAAAGTCCACGTAACTGACTGTCTGAATTTAGTTGAAATTGAGATGGTCTTTATTTGACATTACTACTCTTATATTTGTTGATATGGAGAACGCATTTGTGATTGGTTAACCATATTGGTAATCAATTTGATGTATTTATGTCTAACGCTCTTTGTTTTGTGTATTTTGGAACATGTTGTGTGTTAAACGAGGCCAAATTTTATTCTTTATTAAATGAGCTAAATTTTATATACATATTAAAATTTTATAAATAGAAAAATAATAAAAATTATAGAAGACTTTGCTAAACAAAACTCGAAATTAATAAAATGGTGGTGATCGGACAGTTATACTATCTGTTTTTATATAATATTCTATCATTCTAAAGCCTTTAAACTTGAAATTTGTTCTAGTCTTGCTCGTGTTTTTACTTGTCCTACCATAGACCATTAGCTTTGTTAGGGTTAGGTTCACTTGGAAGTAGCTTCAAATCGCAGTCAAAGCATCTTAGCCCTTAGTCACATCATTCTCAACTAAAGAATTTATGGCAAAAAATATCCACTATAAATTCGAGTAAAATGAATAATGTATGGTGGATCATACGCCGTTTGAATAGTATAAAACTTATAATTTTTATTTTTTTTACACATTTTTTTTAAAATTTTTTAATATGCCATTAAATCAATATTTATAAAATAAATAAACCAGTTCGTAATTTAGATTCATAATCATGTTAGTACATGCTTGAATTTAAATGGGTTCAATTAATTTTTATCCTTTGAATTTTGTATCAAATTTTAATAACATTCCTTATAATTATTTATATATCAATATGATTAAAAACATTTTATTTATAAGAGCAATTTAAGCTTTTTAGGCTTATTCCTTTTCCATCTCTTTTATCATTCTATGGAACCAAATTCCTCATAGATTTCATTCCTATCCATACAAAGGAGTAGGCATACTCCTTGCCTACTCTAATTCCTAAGAATAACTAATCTTTACCTAATCTACAACTTGCCTAGTTAATCAATTAGCTACATTACTTTGCCTTGTGTTTTTCTGCATCGGATTCAGATTGATTCTTGCGCAAGGTCTCATTTTGCTCATCACCTTCTAGATTTTTTTTTTGTTTTTGATAATTCAAATGTCCAAACTTCGCCTGATTAATCCTAAAGATAAATGACCTTCTCCTTGTTCATCGATTGAGTCACAGCTTATGCACACTTAGAAACCAACCTCTAAGAGCTCTAGAATATTTGTGCTCACCACCTTCTCTAGCCACCATCAAACATGGCCTTTGCCATCCATTGTAGGATTCTATTGGGTAGTATGCTTGTGGGGGAAGTGAGCAATCTCTGAAGTAATAAGAAATCTATGTCAAGGTGCTGGAGAAGGAAAGTTTGGAATACAAATTAGGCAACATTGAATTGTAGAGATAGCTCGGAGGATGCTTAGAGGTTCATCAATATCCTTGGTCTCCTTTCAAGACCAAAGCATAGAGCCATTAGGGCGAGTTCCATCATGAATTCACTTAATTTACGGGTGAACAGGTAAAACCAATCCTCAACAATAACTAACTTTTCTATTGATGTTACATTTCAATAAAGGATCAGATAATGAGTAAGCTGAGTCGATGACAAGACAAATATACAAGCTTATGTTACATTCTGATGCTAAACACAACAATAGCAGCAGCATAAATGACTACATATTTTGTTCATAGATTTGTCTAAAGCTTATGTTTCAACTACAAGCATTGAAATCGTGGCATGGATTTAGCACTGCATCAAGATTTACATAATCATCTATTACTTACCTTGAAACTAGATAATGGAAGTTTCAAGAATGATAATTAAATATGAAACAAATCTATTGCAGCAATTACATCCTTGGCCTGGAACCTTTTCTTCCCTAGTTTAATCCTAGGTTCCTAGCATGTAAATGGCAGTTCAGAGAAATCTTACATTATCAACTGCAAAGGCTACACCATTGGATAAACCTGTTAAGTGAGACATGTGGACTCTTACCAATCCTTCTTGGGCAATTCATAGCAATGCGATAGCTGTTATTTGGAAAAGTAAGGAACATGCCCTAACATAAGCATGCCGCAACATATCATTTTTAGGTTAAGCAGCCCTATTCAAAAAATCACCATGCGAGTCTTAACTATCTTAACTGACGTGTTATGACATACAATTCATAAATTATCATTGAAGTTAGCTTTGACTATCACCATAGTTATAAAAAGATCCTAATATAATCGCACAGTGGATTCCTACTGATGAAAACAAAGATATGAAACAAAGCCTAATGATGCAAAAAGAAAAAAAAAAGTAGAAAAAGAGATAGAGAGGAGGAGATCATTTCAAGGAAGAGTTAGAATGCACTGCAAAACTAACTAGTTCAATTACACATCATTAAATTAAAAAAAAAAGACAAATTATGTAAAATAACGCATAGGACATTGTCATTGCATCATCTAGGCACCTAGCCGATAGGACTCAAGTAAAATCTGATAAAAAAACCCAGTGGGATTATCAGGAAGACTGCAAAATGTCAATTAGCTTAATTCCCATGGCAAGACTCATGAAATTATAGGCATTCTTAGCAACACTACCAGGAAGCAAAGACGGATTCAGAACATAATCAAACCATTCACTACAAACCTTTCCATAGTGAATGACGATTTCCCAAGTCATCATTCGTATGAAAATTCTAGTTTGAAGTGTGCAACTTATTTATTTTCAGGGCCTGAATGTAGATAATTTTGTGAAGTGAGGGTGTGGCGTGTGTGGGTATAAGCAACCTTAAGGAGCCCTGTAAGTCATTATCCTTTTCTGCAATCTCTACCCTATGCCATCATTGAACAGATTTTTCTGTCTGATAGCATACCAAGGCCTGCGGAAACATCGACAAACACTAGACCGAGCATTGATCTAGTTTAAATTACTGAGATACTATTTTCTAACATTATGATTATCATAATGCTCGGATTTAAAGATGGTTGAATGACTTACAGAGGAGACTTATAGAGCAGTATGAGATGGAAAGACAAACATGGGCAAAGAAACAGATCCAATTGCAGTTACGAAGAAACAGATCATTCATAAATTAAGTCACCATAAGACGAGAAGCTTCAGAGGAAAAGAAAGAACATATCACGATACTCAACGAAACATGTCCTTTTAGCAGGATAAGCAGCCTGATAGAGCTTCCACCTCTATTTCTTCGAATTGCCTTTGCTTTTCGAGTCAGAAGCACCTCCTGCTGCTGCTTGTGCGGCCTTCTTAGCCGCCTTCTCTTGGAGGGCCTTCGCATCCCTGCACAATATGAAAATATATGAAAGCGGGGTTTTCCGCAATCCGACTAATTCAAGACGAGTTGCTACTCGAGGAATTGAAAATCATTCACAAAATAGCAACAATTAATTAGATCGACGCGAGAAATACCTTTCCCGGCGCTGTTCAGGGGTCAGACCATCGTCTTTCTGCTTCACCTGCTGCTTTCGGCCTTGTGCCCTCTGCCGATCGACGTCCCTCTGGTTTCCCCGTGGATCCGAATTAAGAATAGCAACACAAAGATAACTTTAAAAATAAAACTTTCCATGGATCTAACAAGCAAGGCGACACAACAACGAAGAGTACGGCTCTTCATCGGGAAATAAACTGACCGAGAAAAATCAACGTCGAAAACCCTAAATTGAACGGATCAAAAACAGGAATCAACTGACGGAAAGGATATGAGTCATCTTCTCCGATTGAGGAAGCGGGAGCACGCGACGAGCCGGGGACGACGGAATCGAATTCTGTCGGCGAGGAGCGAGCGAATTAAGAAACCTCCCGGGAAACGAATCGTAGTCGGATGGTAGGGCTCTCGAAGGTTCCAATAACAAAACCAAAGATAGAAAACCAGGTTTAAAGCGGGCCAATTCATGCAAGACGAATCAATTTATTAAAAATCCATCGTATAATAAAATAGAACGGATCAATCGATCAATTTAATCAGATAGAAAATTTTTTAATCTAATCCAATCTAAAATAAATTACAAATTAGATGGATCAATTTACATATCTATTAAAAAAATAAAAAAAATTTTAAATTTAAATAAAAATTTAAATTGATTTAATTGAAAATTTTAAATTATAATTTAGACGGATGAAGTGTATTAATTTATTAAATTTTTTATTTTAATTTTAAATTTTAAAAATAAATAAATAAACTTTTTCAATTCACAGATCAATCCAAATCTATTATTGGTCAATCAGATCATTTGAATCAATCCATTTGAATCTATTTTAAAATAGATTAATAAAATTTCAATTCAATCCGACTAAATTGTTTGATGGAATAGATCAATACAATAGATCCAATCTAAATTTACGACTATATCTAGGTGAAGCGGGTAGACAAGAGGGTGGCCGACGTAATTGGAGGAGTAAAGTTTTGAAGTCTTTAATTTTACTCCCGTATTTGTCTGTCTAGCAATTCACCCATTGCTGACGCGGTTAGACATCGACAGTCGCGTATGATTTAGGAACAAGCAACCGTGGTTTTTTGTATGGTCATTTTCTCATGTATATTTTATACATTTTGAAATTAATTACTGAATCTTTCATTTAATTGACTTATTTTTATCATGAAATATTTAAAATTAACGAAAACTATTATAAATTCTAAAAATAAACAATTTAAAAGCGTGCATTTTTTTAGCCAATTAAAAGATGCTATATTTCTAATTTATACTTGAAAGAGAGCCTACCCATTCTTCCCAATAAAAATGTCTCTCTAAACTTGCCTACTCAAACTATTACACTTTACTCGCTTACCCAAAGCGGGCAGGTGTCATATCCGAAATTACTATTTATAAATTTGTTTTCTGCACTTAACTTCGTTTTTTTAGTATATTTTATTGGCATATCCTTTACTTTTAAGACTAATTTATTGAAAAACGAATCCTTTATTATTTAAATGAAACTCTTTGAATCATTTTATATTGTTAGATTTTTTTGATAATTTAAATATTTAAGTTTCATTAATTTTAAAATAGATAATCTTTTCTTTTAAGTTATTTATCGGATAAATTTAGAGTATCAATTAGAATATTTTAGATTTGTTATTTGAGTTATATGAATTATATAATTTTTATAACCATAATTGAATTCTAAAATAACCCAACTAAGATTTTTAAATTTAATCAATTTTTATTTTTGCTTGTCCCTATCTAAACTTGTCTACCCAAATTGAGAAAGTTTATTTACACTTTAAATTTTAAAAAAACGAAAACTTTATTAGTGGATGATTCGTTAAATTATAATCAATCTTAAAATTTTTTGACAATTTCAGTAATCAAAATTTAAAATTTCTAATATTTTGCTATTTTTAAAAGTAGATAATTTTCTCTTTTAATTTATTTATTGGATAAATAAGTCTATCAACTACCATATAAGAATTTTTAATGGATTGATATTTCAGTTGATATAAGATTATAAATAATTTTGTTATTACAAGTCTTAAACTATCAAAATTCAAAAAAAAAAACGTTGTATTGTGTTATTTACAACCCATAGAATCAACGTATGTCTTTGGTTTTCAATTTTTAATAATGTAAAATGTTTGACTCAAACTACTACATTGATTTATACTGCTTAGAAAGTTAATCTTTTTGTTGTCTTCTCTGCCCTATAAAGCGGTTATATGTCATTAGGTTTATTGATTGAGTCTTAAGAGGTCATATAGCAATTCTAGCAAAACTGATATATAAATCTAATTTTCAAAGTTGAACCCCTTTGTTGTACTTCCTAAAGCACCTAGAGTTATTCTCTACTATCACTTATATTGTTTGTATCTTGTAGCCTATGTAGTGTTTTTGGCCAAAACTACTATATTATTTTATACTTGATAAATTTCACAAATAAGAATTTTTTTTTGTCTACTTAGTGTTAGTGCAATTAGCCCCTGATCGAGGTTGATCATGGTATATGGATTGAATTTTGATGTTTGATGCTTGAGCAATGTATTTGAATGAGACAGTAGGTAAAAATTAATCAAATACTTAACATTTGAAGTCCAAATAGAGCATGTGACAAATGAGAAGTTCAACAAGTGTTAATTATGAAAGTCCTACCAGATCAAGGAGCATATTGGATATTAGACAGGTGATGGAAATCTAGACAGATAAAGGTAAATTATATGTTTGACAGTTGATGGAAAATTCAAACATGTCATAGAAAACTAAATGTTTGGTACTGATTGAGTTTAAGTAAGTTAAGGAGAATCAAATGCTTAGCAAAGTAATGAAGTTGTAGAAGAATGAACTCTATACAAGTGATGAAGTCTAAGCATGTCAAGAAGTATCAAATATTTCACAAGCGATGAAATCTTAGAGAAATAAACTCTAGACAAGTGATAAAGTCTCAGAGGCACAAGAAGTCTCTTAGCATGTTGAAGTTTCGATAGCATGGAGGCTCCTTGGCATGATGAAGTCTTGAGACCATGAAGGCTTCTTAGCACAAGAAATTCTTATAAACATAGAGTTTCTCAGTATGACATGGATTTAGCCTTGGTGTGACTAGAAATAAATTAGTCAATTTGTGAAAAAAAAATCAATTGATGAACCCAAAACTATCAAATTATAGTTTAGTTTATTCAGGGCTATAGTAGTCTATTGATGGTACAACCAATTAATTAAATGATCTCGTCAATTGAAATTTTCAAAACTATAAGTTGTGGCTCCGAGTAGTTAATTGATGTGAGTAGAAGTTGACTGATGGAGTAGTCAACTATACAGTTAACTTAGGATAAACTGACAATAAATAAAATATTTATATTTGGGGACTAGCTAATTGGTGAATCAATAATCAACTAAGATGATAATATCAATCAATTCATGCTAAATCAGGAAATTAAGGAGTCATTGAGTGGATAAAGCTGCAACAAATGATTGAACTCACATTTGCTATAGCAGAGAAATCAATTGATGGACAACAGACAATCGAGTGATCAACGAATTTCAAACTCAAATAGAAGGGTATACAAGTTGATTTCATAGAGTTTTTGGCTAACATTTTTTGAGGTTCTTTGTACGAGTGTTGTTGCAGACTAAGACTTTATGAGCACTCCAAAGCTATCAAAAGACAAAACAAAGCTAGATGTCAATTAATGTAATGCTTATTTACTTGTATCATTCCATTCTTGGTTGTATTTTGTATCTTTTTTGTATTGATATAAGAATAGGTATTGTAGAGGTTTCTTTGGCTCTTGAAGGTATTTAAAGAAAGAAAAGATACAAGTGATTTTGACATTGATCCAGTGACTAATCATAGACCATAGAGTAGAAATTGTAAAAGTTATGACATTGTTGTGTTTATTTCTTGTGCTTATTTTTCTATTTGTTTTTGTTGTGAAAGTAACAAATCATAGAGATGATCATAATTGAACAAACAAAAATGATATGTGCCTATTCACTCTTCCTCTCTAGCCTCATCAACGGTCACAACACTTGGACTCTCTTGTACATATTGTGTCTTCAATTTGCAAATTTTATCAATTTAGATCCTTCACAAATAATTGAGGAAGTGGATCTTTTCTTCTTCTATCGCTCCTTCGTCGCAAGCAGCCGTGACAGAGCCCTAGATTTGCTATGTGTCACAAGTAGGGTTGCAAATTAGAATTTATATTTTTGAAAACCCACAACGAATACAAAATAAATGAAGTATAGGGGTCTCGAGTCGTATTTTTCCAAGAACTAGTAGGCAATTGTTCAATTTAAGCTTACGTGTGTCGTTCTTTTTAGGGTTTTCTATAAAAATGAGGGGGTTTTGGGGCTTTTGAAATGAAATGAATTTATAAATAGAATGAAACTTATTCTTATCAAGCATGAACCCTAGAATTGCAAAAACCTAACTAACACTGTAGTAAATGAGGAAGAAACAAATTCAACTGTATGAACTAAATCTAACTAATCAAATGTAATGAGCTTCAAAAACATAAATTCCTACAGCTAATCAACCAACAAAATTGATACCCTTTGGCACGGAACAGTAACCTTGGCACGGAACAGTGCCAAAGAAGTCTGCTTAGCTTACCCGAAGCAATTAGAAAATCAAGAACACTTCACAGCAAGTTTAGCTACAAAATTCAATGGCTTAAACAACTAATTCGAATTCACAATGACAAGGACTGATTAACTAAACTGTTAAACAAGATTCAGAAAATAAAATTTCAGAAACGAAATCAAGAGAACAGAAAATTCAGTATTGTAGAAATAGAAAACTGTAAACTAATAAAATCCTCCTCTTCTCCTTAGAATCCCTTCGGTTGGTTGTCAATCAGCTGTTGAATTCATTTGGAGCTGGAAATCGATCGTCATGTGGGTTGCTCGTTGCCAGCACCACGAAATCGGTCAGAAAAACCCTCTCCGGCCAAGAACAGATTGCTGCACAGCGGGATTGAAGTTGCAAAACTGGATTTCCTCTCTTCTTCGTGCTCCGATCGGATTGATGATGATATAGGGAGGCTTCATGATCCTAGGAGAACCCCTCAAAGGAATCGCGAAGCCGGATTGTGCTGTGATTGGTCGGAACACGCAGAAAATAAAGGTTTTGGCCGACGAAGAAACCCTCTCTGCCGCTCAACTCCAGCTGCCGAAAAATACCCAATCGGCCGGCTTCCACCTCCTTAGGGATCAGGGACACGATGGAGTCAATTTGGGTGGACGGCGCTGCCCATGGAGTTACGTCGCCGAGCAGGGGCTGGCGTTCGCGGGACGAAGATGAACAGTGGCGCAGCCACTGTTCATTGATTAAAATCTGCTTTATATACCTCTAATTAATCAACGCATCCTGGCCGTCCATTTTGAATCTGATGGTCTGGACTTGATCTAGGACTTTAGGGCAGCTTAGGGCTTCCAAAAATTTGAGGGATCTTGATCGGGCTTGATCTAGGTCATGTCCTCCATGTTGGCTTGATCAATTTGAGCAAATTGACTTGATTTGATCGCGATTGAGCTCGAACTTGATCCGATTTAAACCCTAAAATTAATTAAAACTCAATTAATGCAAAGAATTATCATTAAATCATGAAAATTATAATCAAGCTTCAGATTATGCAATAGAGGACAAATACAATCAAATCGATCCATTTCATAATTTATTTTCATGTAAAAACCCAAAATTGAATCACTTAAAAATGCATAAAATCCTAACTCATCAAGCCGCCGCCGAAATCACGCTACAACAAGTAAAATCCTACATTGGTATCAGAGCAGTAGATTAAATTCTATTTTTACCTGTTGGGAAAATCGCAACTACAACAACGATTCTGTCTCTGTTTTGGCCGGCAACGCACACGGCAGCGAGCGCCGACGTGGCTTCCAACCACACGTGACGCCGACGAAGGCTGGCGCAGGCGGCGAGGCCGGAGGATCTTCGGTGGTCGCCCATTCGCTCTCGTCGTCGCTGCTGCCGCCGCATTGATGAAATATCGAAGGCGGCGTGCTTAGTGCACAGACAAAAAGGGACGGCGGTGTGTGTTTAGGGCACAAGAAAGAACTAGATACATGTTTTTACACGTTATAAAAAAAAGGGAATGTGGATCAATTTTTTTATTTTTGAAAAAAATAGTCAAAGGTTTTAATTAGGTTGCTAGACATAAGTTCACTGATAATGGGCTAGACAACGGAATGACCCAATTAATGTGTTGAACCTGTTTTATTAAAAAAAAATCCAAGGGAAGCCTTATTAATTGGATTAGGGATTCAATGGGATGCCCAAGTCAAATTTAATTGGGTCAGCCCGTTTAATTGGAAGCCTGGGTAACTAAATATAAAAAAATAATTGGAAGCCTAGGTAAC
>NC_133879.1:5155172-5170134 GCF_044706935.1 Curcuma longa
ATTTCCAGGTCCACCAGGGTAGTGAAAGACTGTCTTGATGCAGAAAGCATATATGTTATTTTATGTCCGAAACAGAAGTCCTATACCTAAAGGATTTGTCAATACATTATTCAAAGATGGGACTAATCCCATGGGAAAGAGATTGATCCCTAATGGAGTAATTAAGAATGGTTTGATAAGAAAAAGTTTAGAATCTATGCCTGAGGAATTGGAAAATTTCAGCACCATTCTTCAATCTGGTTCTGCAATGGATATTTCATCTAATGCACCTTTACCTAAATGATCATCTACCCTGAACGGTGATACTGCTCTAAATGAAATTTGAAAAATGCAAGACAATAACCAGGTAATCGGAGTAGAAGTTTTCACTTTGTGAGCCGATAGCAACTTCATAAAGAAAGAATTGCAGCAAACGATACCAACATCTGTTGTAACTCTTGTTTCAGATGGAGCAATCGTGAATGGCTTGATAGCAAAAGGCCCCAGCAACTTGGAATCTATTTCTGCTAATATGAGTAATTATAACACTATTATTCAATCTAATTCTGCAATGGATACTTCATCTGATGTACCTTTATCTAAATCATCATCTGCCATAGTGAATGTTGGCACTGCTCAAACTCCAAACCTGCAAGATAATAACCAGGTAATTGGAGTGGAAATTTTCACTTTGCAAGCGGGTGGCAACGCAAAGAAAGAATTTAAACAAATGGTATCAACAGCCACCACAATTTATGTAATCTAATAGAGTAATTCTGAATGATTTGATAGAACAAAGTTCCATCACCTTGGAATCCATCCCTGCTAAATTTGGAACCTCAAGTGTTATTATTGAATCTGGTCCTGCAAGTGATACTTCAGTTAAAGCACCTTACTTATATCATCATCTACTATACTGAATGGTGAGACTGCTCTAGATGAAATTCCAAAACTTCAAGATAAAAGTCAGGCAATTGGAGTAGACAATTCCACTTCAAAAGGAGATGATGACTGCTTAATGACAGAATGTTTGCCAACAATATTGACATCCGTAGCAACTTCGGTTGCAAATGGAGTAATTCAGAATGGTTTGATAGAAAAAAGTTCCAGCACCTTGGAATCTATCCCTGTCAAATTGACAACTCGTAGCACTATTACTCAATCTGGTCTTGCAATGGATGCTTCATCTAATGTACCTGCACCTCAATTGCCATATACTATACTGAATAGGGACACTTCTCTAGATGGAATTCCAGAAGACCAGGTAACTGGAGTAGACATTTCCACTTTGCAAGAAGATGGCAACTGTTTAAAGAAAGAATCACAACAATGGACGTCAACATTTGCAGCAAGTTCATCATCTGTAGTAGTTTCTAAGAACCTAGTGCATCAGCCTTTTGATGAAGTTGAAGAAGGTATGGAAAAAGGTCTCTCCCAAGGTAATGGTGAGAAGGGTGTCTCTCTTCATCTTGTTCATAGCAATTGCAATGGTGAAAGATGTGATGCTTCCAGTTTGCCTCACCAGAGTAAATATCAGAATGAAGGACTTCATCTAATGCGCATTCTAAAGAGAACAATTTTCCTAAACAGAAGTCTGCTTCAAAGAAACATTGTAATCCAACAAAACTGAAGCAGCAAAAGTATGCTAATTCTGCACAGGAGGGCCTACTCTTTTTCCACAATCATCTATTTCTTGCTTCTTAAAAACTGCGCTTGATCCAAAGATCCATAAATAAGAAAAAACAAAGTCGAAGATTAAAAATTTCACTGAAGGATGATCAGGTTTTGTCAACATCTGAGGCCATTAATAATGATGCTGCAGCAAAACATTTTTGTTCACAGCACCTCCAATCTGGATTGAGCAAAGCAAATAACTTAGAAACTGTGAAGATTGGACCTTGTAATGGAAAATCATCTAACATTTCTGATAACAAAAAGAAAGAATGAAAAGAAAGGCGAAACACAATCTTGATCCTATCAGTTGTTAGGAAGCTACATTCAAATTAGCAGAAAGACAATGTATGACAAGATTCCTTCTAAGTTTGATATTGAACTAATACGGACTAATACTCCAACTGTTATTTCCAAAACTAAAGTCTTCCTTATACAATGGGAATCTCAAAATCTATCCTAGCCATCATCTTTGATGCTATCACAATGGTTACTCCTAAACCACTTGTCAATATAAAGGACTCCTTAAAATTGGCTTCCTCTAAAACCTTGCTTGATTGGCAATTAAGCCTTTCAAATCTTCTTGGTTCTAAAACCACTTGTTAGGACTAGTTGGTGGGATGGTTAGATGAGCTAGAGGAAGTGAATAACAATTGTATATATGCAAATGTAAATTATAATACTCTTACTAATTGTTGGTGCAGTAAGTATCAGATAATCAAACTGATATTTTGATTATGGTAAAGGGTTCAAATTAAACTTGTGACGTTTACTAACGAGTTGAAATGAGTATGCAGGTAGCACAAAGAAGCCGTAGTTGAGGCTAGGCAAGGAAGTCTTAGTCTGAAGGAATGGGCAAGGAAATCTTAGTCTGGAGGACTGGACAAGGAAGTCCTAATCATGGGGATTGGGCAGGAAGACTTGGCAGATCAAAACACTAGGCGGAAAGTCTAGGCGGGTCATGGTCTATACGTTTAGCACAGTGATAGGTCAGCGAGGATCAGACATCGGAGGAAAGTCCTAGATGTCGAGGATCGGATGCTGAGCAAAAGTCCAACCAGGTTTGGAGGGTCAGATAGTTAGCAGAGGTAATTTCTTCTGAGAGGAGTAGGTGATGACGCATTCCTTAGAAAGGAACAATAAGCATCGGTTTGACCTAAGATTTCATTGGAAATCTAAAAGTCAAGACTAGACAATTGATAAACTATCTAAATTCTTGATATATATATTTTGCACTAACTCTGTGATGCAAGAATTGAGGAACCGAAACTTCGAGTTCCAGACACCTTATTGGATCCAGACGACTGGACTATCCCAGAAGGGATCCAAACACCGAGATGTGAGTCGATTGAGTCAGCGAGATGAATGAGGGGGTGAGTCCCTAGTGGTCGAGACACGTCATGTCACGTTCCGAGAGACTACTGTCCGAAAAATTTTAGTAGCATCTCCCCTGTAACAATTTAACTTTTCCTGAATACATATTAATATAGGGCACACACGGCCGCTCAACAATACAACATATGTATTTAACTACTAAACTATACAAATAAAGGCTCACACGGCCACATCTACATATCCAACACATGCATGATATAGTAAACCACCACAAGGAACCAATCAGGTTTAACCACAACATCAAACCTACAATAAACTCCACAAGTCTACAAAAATAGAAACTGCGCAAGCGGAATTGCAACAACGATAAAATCTACATATACGAATATAAATCCAAACCACAGAAATCCAAAACACAATTCTAAACACACGAAAGAAATCAAACTCCTCCTGCTGTGAGATGGGGGCAGTCTGGCAGAACTCCAAGCTTCAAGACAACATCCTTATTTGCTACCTGGGGAGAAAGAAAGGAAACCCCAGGATTTGAGTGGTGAGTATAAAATACTCAGTGGATACTAGAATAGAAATGCACAACATAATATATAACAGGGATCTCAAAGGATATACAGTCTTGTCAAAGGATACTTAAGGAACAAGGTCAATAATAGATATCAGGTATCATGCAAATTTAACCAATGCATGTAATATCACACAATGCAACAATCATATGTCAAACAAGTGCAACAACCACACATAAAGATGCATTAAAATAAACAATCAACAACTACAATAAGATAAACTACCAACAAATGCATGCACATATGCAATACACATCACAAATAATATGCATGGTCACTGTCTGCACTCGCCACCCCCAGCACCCACATAGGCAGTGAACTGGGGTGACAAACAGGACAATTGCACACACTCTACAACAGACCACTACACGTGAGTGGGGAGCAGAAAAAATATCTCAGGGGAGATATCTAGCTGCCTGATCACTGTCTGCACTCAACATCCCTAGACACCCACACTATGCAGTGAACTGGGACGCACGACAGGAATCACCCGCTCCAACAACAGAACAACTACATGCGAGGGGGAGGGGTAGTATTCCAGGAGAGTTATCTAGCTAGTACTGGTAGTACCCATACAGGCAGTGCTATAATGCTCTCACTGTACCACTATCAACAATGGTCTTAGTGAGAGCCAACAACAACAATATGTTATGATGTTATGATGCTCAGTTCAACAAGTAACAACTACATCTACCAAGATATACTCAACATCAATCATAATAAGTCATCACAGATTAACAACAAATAATAAAACTGTATGATGGTAACTAGATCATATAAAAAGTTAACAGTTATGTATCAAGCAACGAGTGTGATAAGGATAACAACAAGATAACTAACATGTGTAACAAGGATAACAAGAAAGTAACTAACAGTGGATTTATAATAAGTCAAGCACTACAAACAAGACCTGTATTGACCAAGTACAGGAGTACCCATCTAATATGACGAATCTCACAACAAGAATTCCTAAATACAAATCCGTATATATAGCAGGATTAACAATCAATATCCTGCAATTTATAAAATACAACATCCTCTAAATATAATATTCTATTAAATTTCACGACAAAGCAAACCTCAATCGAATCTAAAGTTAATCTAACCAAATCCAACTAAACTCATTCCAATTAAACTCAAATTAACCTAATTAAATCAAATTAACACAACTCAGTTAATTTAAACTTAAGCTAAGTTTTAAATCTTTTCATACATCATTCCTTTCTTCATTAACTCCTAATGTGAGTCTAACTAACTTACTATTTCAGAAGAACCCATAATCATCAATTAACCTAATCTAAATCATGCCAATTAAATACCAAAACCAACAGCAAGCTAATCCAAATGAAATTCATAATTCACACACAAGAACCTCACATCTCAACCGAATTTAACCTAACCACAACCTAATCCAATTAACCAAAACACACAACAGTACCTAGCTCCAACGATACAAACAGCAAGCAACATTAAGATCTGATCAAGATCTCCACACGCAAAACAATCCATAAAAAAATTTTGTACAAAATTTAACCAGATCAAGAAAGGGAACTTACCTCTGTTGCCCTAGAAATCCAGTTTGGGTTCTAAGTTCTGCTTCCTCTTCGGTAGCACGACGTCGCAAGCAGAGAAGAAGAGGAAGAGGAAGAGAAAGAGAGGAACATGGCTTCTTCTCCTCCTCACGCGCACAACTGAACTAGGGTTTCTCTTCACCTCTCCCACACGTGCGGCGATTGCGATCAAAAGACAACGCTGGTGATTGGTCTCGCCTCTCGGTGGATGGCACTAACAGAGAAGAAGGAGAGGAAGAGGGGAACGCTGCTAGGGTTCGCTTTTCGCTCTCACCGCCTTGACACCATCTTATACTGCAACCCCTCCTCTATGAGAATCTCGGTGCCGGACGCAAGCGTGTGACGGTGTCCATGTCAGTTCCAAGGTACTCAGGCTCCGCGAAGAAATCACGAGGGAAGCACTAGGTTAGTGCAGCTGTGTTGGCTTTAGGCGTGAACCAGAGAAAACTAATAAAGCAAACTGGGTCCAAAAACTAGGGTATACTGTAGCAATTGAATCGGTTACTATAGCAAATCGAGTTCAACATAAAATCACTTGGTTCACTAACCAAACGAACTCCGATTTGCTTCAAACTAGTTTTGTTCATTTTGTTCATTCTCTCCTATTAATAAAAATTTCTCATATCTTACACGTTAGCTTCTAGGTGCCTAGAGATGGATAAAGTGCGATGGAGTTAAAGTTAATCTGGCAACCTCCACGTCAGTATTTCAAGCATCCAGAAGGGATACAGGCACCCAGAGATGCCAAGTCAGCATCGAAAGTGGATCGACGGGATGACATGAAGGTGCCCGATAGGAGTTCTAAGTACCCAGATTATCTTATATAAGCAGCTGCGAGAAAACCCTAAAAAAATACAATTACGCTACCTTGATGTCCAATCTACATGCAACTGAAGCATTCGAGACATCGTCGTAACATCAAAAAGCTGCATCGATAATGACACAAATTTCTTATTTACATTGTCGCTAAAATATTTACTTTTCGCCTTCAATATTGTACTTAATTTATTAGGACGGTAAAAGTTTATTGATCCTAAACTCTGTAAAATACAAAACTCTTCCTTGAAAGAGAAAGAGTTCTTTAGTAGATTACTCATTGTAAATGGTCAAGAACTATGGGCCTTAGGGTAGCAGTAGTCAATCATTGTGAACTAAGTAAAAGAAAAGTATCAAGTTTGTTTCCACTGTACATTTACTTATTTTATTTTATGAAGACTTTTTGAATTCGTAAAAAAGCAACAAACGCGTTATTCACCCCCTCTAGCAGTCACTTCTATCCTACAATTAGTATTAAAGCGAGGGGTGCTCGAAATTAGTACAACCACTAATTGAGCAAATTTTTTTGTCACTTTATATTTTTTTAAAATTCATCCCTCATTACTAGTTCAAGACCAAGTCTTGGGACATTTTTCTTTTGTTTACTTGTGTGCAAGTTTTTTTTAATGGCTCATTAAGAAGGCTACAACATCGTCGGACCTCTCCTATTCTCTGGTGAAGATGTTTTGTACTAGAAGAGGAGAATATAATACCACTTGAAGACTCAAGTGGAGATATGAATCATTATCCAAATAAGCTTCACCCTCCCGATAGACACAGACAACATTTCGCAATCATGCGAGAAGTGAGACAACGTCATGAAATGTAAAATTGAGGCTGACGCCAAAGCTACGCAAACATTACAATGTGGCCTCACCAAGAAAGAGCTCAACAAAGTGGGCTCATTCATAAGTGCAAAAGACTTATGGAACAAAATCATTGAGTTACACGAAGGAACATCGGATACTAAGGTAAGTAAGTGAGACATACTTCTTAACAAATTGTATAATATTAAAATGCAGGGTGGAGAATCTGCTAGTGGGCAACACGCGAGGATTCAAGACCTCCTAAACGGTCTACATGCCATAGGACAACCAATGGAGAACAGAGACATAATAAGGTACACTTTGAAACTATTCCCATGAAACATCTTATAGGAATCAATGGTTGATGCTTACAAGGTTTCCAGGGACCTTTCTAAAATTAAATTAGATGAAATATTTACTAAATTTGAACCCCATGAACAGACTAACGCCAATCCGGCCAAAAGAGGTATTGCACTTCTTGCAGGTCAAACAAAGAAGGAGCAAAAAGAAAAGCACTGACTTGAGCCTAAATCCCAAGATGAGTCGATCTCGGAAAGTAATGATGAAGTCATCACTAAACTAGTCAACTTAGTTCAAAAGATGCTAAAGAAGAAGAAAGGCTTCTGGAAGTCGAACATAAGGAAGGTAATCCAGAACAAGCAAGCTGGATCAAGCTGAAATGGAATCAACAAGACCGAAGTCATGTGCTACAGATGTAATGAGAAAGGGCACTTCAAGGCGGAGTGTCCTAAACAAAGGAAAGAAAAGAGGTCGAAGAAGAAGGCGTTGAAGGCAACGTGGGGCGAGTCTTCCTTAGAGAACTTAGAGGAGGAAGAGAACACAAGTTTCCTGCCTCTACCAACACGAGAGGAATTACCCAACACCGAATTCGAACCCGGCACCAAATCTGAAGTTGAATTCGAATCAAGCCACGGATCCGTATCTGGTTCAGAAGGCCCTAATTCCAATGTAAGTGATAGTTTAGTTGATAAATTATATTCAATAATTTATTATTTGTCTAGAAAACTTGTCAAGTCCGTAGTCCAAGTTAAATCTCTTCAAAAGAAGGTTAGGATTAGATTTTTCATCCATGTTATTTGTGTCTCTACATTCTAGATATTTATGTAGGATATTTTATCCCCGGGACATGGTGCCGCGGTAGGACATCCAGGTTGTCACCCAAGCACCCGCAGTTTGATCCCCAGCTACGGCGTATTTGCAAGAATTTTCCTCCAAATGGGGAGCATAATCAAAGGATGTTGGGTGTCTAGGCTGGCCGCTACGTGCACTTCCCTATTTACCCTGGTGGCCGGTGGGAAACTTCCATGGGGCCGGGCCGGTCACCTTCAGAGATAGTCAATGAGGCTAACTGAGATTTATCATTTTTTATGTAAGATATTTTTCATGCGATCATGCATATTTACAATTGAGGTTATAGAGTACTATAGTTTAGATAGACTTATTTATTGTACTAACTCGATTAACACAGGTTCGTGTGCTGAGCTATACAATAACTTGGTTAAGGTCGATGACCTGATTTATTCCAGCATAATTAAAGGTAGAGACATGATAGCGGTGTGTTTTTGGGATATTTTATTTATATACTTATTCCCTTATTTGGTTCATTTGTTTTGTCACTCACCCCATCAAAATTAATTATTTATTTATTACCAAACCGCTAACTATAACCTTAAGTAGTGTAGAGAGGTCCGGGTCGTCTCTCATGAACTCAATGATAGGAAGTTATTCTAGACATTTGGTGCGGGGGTTTTATTGATCGTCCTTATTCATTTCTAACTATTTGCAACTCCATTTATTCCCAATTAAACTCTACAATTAATAGAATAATATTAAGAATACATCATTTACAAATTAAATCGAATCAGGCATCCTATTTACAAATTATACATACAACACACACACCATTTTACAATTACAACATTATTAATACAACATTACATAAATCCAAAATCCAACAATTTATTATATACATTCCATTTATTAACACAAATTCAATATACAATATGAAAGTTATTTATTCAATCTACAACAACATACAACCTAAATAATGTCATTCATACAACAATTTTTACATACAACATGCTCCCATTTATATAATCTACAACATGAATTCAAAGTCATACAACAAATAATAACTTAACATACAATGATATATAAACGAATCACAATCTACAATTCCCTCCTAACAAAACCTATCTTCCATGATCAAGTTCATTCTCTACCCAAAAAAATACAAGCTGTTCAACAATTTTCATACAATCCAATACATCATACAGCTACTAACATCTTATAAAGTTCCAAACCAACTTGTTCAATTCCAAACCGAAACCCACATAACTTCATGCGATCAGACCCAAACAACACATTCACACAACCGAATCAATCAAAGTCAACTACATTCATTAGCATCAAACATTACACAATTGAAACATGCAAGAGATACCCATATGAACAGCATAAAATTCCACCCGAAGCATATATCAAGAACAAGTATGATTGGGGGTCTTCCATTGATGCAATCGGCTAGCAAAACAACATAACCAGAACTCATTAGAAGTTATATTAGAAATTAGGGTTAAAGTTAGAATTACAATTAAGATTAGAGTTAAGGTTAGATAAGAATTAAGGTTAGGAACAAGTGATTCGGGGGGGGGGGGGGGGGGGGGGGGGGGGGGTTGATTAACAGAAACAAAAGCAGCTAAAAATAGAAACTAGCTAACAACAAAGGAGAAGTAAAATCGATGGAAATCAAGCTAGGGTTTAGAGTTTTGTTGATTCCCTGATTCATCACCAAGAATGAAACCAGCAAGTGAAACCAGCAATCGGAGGAAACCTTGCGCCAATGGAGATGGATCTCACCGGGGTGGTTATCGGGAGAGGCGGTCGGAGAAGACGAGCTCAGAATCCTCGCATCCGAAGCTCTGATGTCCTACTACAATCGCAGACAAGGATAAGAAAATAACGAATGAAGGAAACCTTACCTGTCCCTTCCGGTGACGGCGGAGAGCGAAGCGGTCGACCAAGGTGCTCTGCTGCAAATCACAGACAGAGACCGATGTGGAATCCCAGCTGCAAATCACAAACCAGGTCCGGTTACCTTCAGAGCTTCTATGGGCTCGGAGGAAAGGGTTGTCGCTATCCGTCTGCAGCTAGGCACTCCGCTCGTAGCCACGGAGAACGAACGACAGGGGATGGGGCGGCTTGTCGGCGATGAATCAACCTTCAGGATGTCGGCACCATTCAGCTCTGATCAGGAATCGGAGGAAGAAGACGCGAATGGAGTGGAGGAGGCTCGGCGATGACAAACAGGAGAGAAGACGGGAGAAAAGCAGAGGAAAAAATCGCTAATGAGGAAAGCACAGTGACCTAGCTTGTGAGCCTCCGTTTGCGGCGTGAACCGGCTTCGCCCTTTTAACCTTCTGTGCTGAACCAGTGAAGTTTGCAATTGAACCGAGCGAAATTGAAAATAAATCGGGTTTGATCTAATTTGGGCCGGATGAAGTGAAGTGGGTCGGGCTAGTTTGAAAGGATTTGAACCTGGCTAAGTGAATGCAACGGGCTATTTTGAACAACTTAATCAATGAACACAAACTTGAACCAGGTGAACCAAACTCGAGTTGAACCAAAAACCTAAGTCAAGCTGATTATGAATCTGATCGAGCCAAATTGAATCCGATTTGTCCCGGACTCGAACCAGAGTTGATTTTTTTCTTCAAATTGGACCTGATTGTGGGTTTTTTGAATCATTTCTTTGGCCCGATTTCAATTCTTCGCAATTAGCTTCATTCTAATTTCCTGCCAAATCAAATATCAAAAAAATTAATATCCATAATTACCTCAAAATAATAAAAAATAGAATGAAGACTAAAATTAATCCAAGATATAAAAAATACACTAAAAATCTAATTTATAATATGAAATGTGATCAAACCGGTCCAATATAACTCTAATCTACCCGGTAAAAATGCTACTTATCAAGACATCCTTCTATCTCCATCCTTCATTAGAAACCACTTAGGAGTTAAACATTCATCATCCACATTTTTATGTTACCCTCCTAGGGAAATGCCTTTTGGTGATCCCCACTCCCACATTACCCTAGATACCTGATAGACTCCCGTAAGAGTACGGTCGTCATCAAATAATAAAAGATATCGAACCACAGAGACCGTGGAATTTATCACTAAACTAGCACAAAAAGAGTTTATGAATGTTTGAGTTTGGTGTTAAGGAGAGAGAGAAGGAGAACAAGAGTACATAAACCTTGATCGAAAAGAAATCAACTAGATGACAAGTATGCGAAACGATCCTAGGATTTCGGATTCCTCGAGACTATGGTTGATGTATCATAGATGTCTTACCATTCCTCAATGTTTATATCAATGCAGGGATTCTAACCAAGCTACCAAATTGACCTCGTCAGGCTTCATTGGAATTCAATTATTATCCTCTAATGTTATGACTACTAGTTGGAGATGATACTAGATAGTCCGGTTCTATGGCTCTCCAGCTGTCAGCGGGCACCTCAGGCATACTATCTAATATCCTACCCTCTGTCACGGAGTACCCCTATTAAGGATCTCTTCCTAGTGATCAATAGTCGTTAGCTATCCCTCATAAGAGTTTGTTACAATTTAAGGATCTCCTCGAAAAGTCCGGTTAAGGTTTACCTCTTATCACAAGGCACCCCGGTCATACGATCCTACGATTTCCTATAAACCATAATTCACTCTCATCCACATGAATTTAAGTCTTCATAAACATATCACTAAACACACACAAGGCACAATCCATATAGCAAAGCATAAACATGTCATAGAAAATGGTAAAGAGCAAATCCATTGAATACAAATCATCTAATACATCTCAATTCATCATATGTCCTAAATCTAAAGGATCTACTACATGATGGAGGAAATACAACTCAAAGAAAAATAAGAGTTCATCTTTGTCCCTAAATCTAAGAGAGAAAAGGAAAAAGACTTATCAATATGTGTGGATCTCCTTTGAATCGCAATCTCCTCATCAGTGATGGATGGAAACAGCGGAGTAGCCCCAGAAGAAAGGATGGATCACTGAATTTCGCTCTAAAACGTGGTTGCGCATCCTTTGTTCACCTCTAACGGCCCCCCTTTCAAGGGTTTCAAAAAATGTTTATATAGGCCCCAAGAGTGACACGGTTGTGCCTCGTGGCACAACCTGGAAGTTCGGTTGCAGCTTTCACGGGCACGGCCGTGCCTGGTAGGCACGACCTAGAACTGGTTCTACTCTGGAAGGATATCACGACCATGCCTTATAGGCATGGCCCCATACTAGTATCACATTGGAAAAGGGCACGACCGTGCCTTATAGGCACGACCCCGCTCTAGATCCTTCAGTGGTTGGGGCACGACCGTGCCTGGTGGCACGACCGTGCCTGGTGGACCTATGGTCTGCTAGCTTCTGTTTTGGGGGCGCGGCCTGGAGCAACTACTGTTCTATCTTGTTGGCACGACCATGTCTGAGAGACACGGTTGCTATTGAGGACTTCACAGGAAACACGACTGTGGCTATAAAGGGCACGACCATATCTTGGCTGGTTTGAGTGATGAAGCACGACCGTGCCTTGAGGCACGACCCTGTCTTGAGATTTCATTGCCCTTCCTTCGTTTAGCCTTATTTCACACTGATTTCCATCCTACAAACGCAAAAGAATGAGAGCAGACCTCTGAACTAGAAAATAGAAAAAAATATACCTAATGCACGAATAAAGGATGCGATAAACACAGAGTATCATCATGAAATGCATAAAGATGTGCAATAAACGTAATAGAAATATGTGTATACTCTACGTACATCACACTTTCAGACTTAAACTTTTACTTGTCCTCAGGTAAAATCTGCATCTAGATTTAAGTAAAAGCACATAGCAGCATCATAATTCTTAGCACATCAATCAAATCCTATCACAACATAACCATGGTAAGCATGACACTAAAATTGTTAAGATAAGACCAAAGAATAAGTTCTCCGTGCTCAGTGCAAAAAGTAGCCTTGTTCCATTTGGTATCAAAACTCTACTTAAAGTCAAGTCATCACGCTACCGTATTTCTAAATATTCTCGGCCTTAGATGTTGGTGCAATCTTGCCCTAAGTATCATTTGGTTTTAATGTTTGACTAAATGAGTTTAAGTTAGGCAATGTTGATGAGCTAACATATGTGATTTGAGTAAACAGAAAAGTCCAGGTTTGAAGTCTTGGCAAATGGTGAAGTCTCAGAGGTGCGACCTCTTGGCAAATGGTGAAGTCCTGGAGGTGTGGCCTCTTGGCAAATAGTGAAGTCATGGAGGTGTGGCCTCTTAGTAAAAGGAAGACTTAGCATGACGAAGCTGAGGGAAACATCACAAGCAAGTGCAAGGATGAGGAGACGTGGGCTCGAAAGCATCCAAGGAGGGCACGAGGATTGTAGAAGTTGTTTGAAGGCAAGAGTCAAGGCTAAGGGATGAAGAAGGAAGCTGAAAGGTGAGTTTCAGCTTCACTAGTTGACTGTGATGATATCAGTCGACTGGTGTCTTGATCCAAAATATACAGAAACTTTGATCGAGTGAAAGGCAAAGGCTAGTCGACTAGTATTCAAACGTTGGGCTAGCAGTTGAAGAAATAGTACAATCTATAGTAGCCGTTGAAGCCCACTAGTCGACTAGCATCGTGAAAATATAAAAAGACAGGCTGAAGATTAGAAACGCAAGAATTCTCTTTTTCTCATCATTGTAAGATCTTCAAGTTCTTTAAAACTCTCATACTTTTCCTCCAATTTTTTATATGAGGAAGAGATCCAGTATAAAGGTTTCTTCACCTTCAAAGTTGCTTTGAGAAGGAGAAAGTTCATAGTGAAAAGTTCTGGTGGTGTGTGTGAATCCTTGGATTAGTCATCACGAGAAGGTGGATACCAAGTAAATCAAAGGGGTTAGCATTGCTTGATCTTTATTTTATTTTTTTCTTGTGCTTCCGCTAACAATATTGTAGGCAAGAGTAAAAGTTGCTATTTACCCCCTCTAGCAAACGCAACGGTCCCAACAAGTGATATCAGAGTGAGGTTAACTTGGAAAGAACTCACCCTCAATCAGAGCATTTAGATGACATTTTAATAGGGATACAATATCGCACGACCTCCATACTTCGATGGTAATAATTTTGCCTATTGAAAAGGTAAGATGGAATATTATCTGATAAATGATATTAAAAATTAGTTTAGTGTTGTAGATGGATTCAAAAAACCAAAGGATGCACTTGGAGCACCTCTTCCTACCAAGGATTGGTCAAAGAAAATATGCAAGAAGGCTCAAGCAAATGCCAAAGCTACAACCACTTTGCAATGTGGATTCTCCAAAGAACAATTGAGTAAGGTTGTGAAGGTGTCTGGAATTCTGTTCCGTTCAATTCTTGCCAGATAAAAATTTTTAAAAACAGAACCTTCCAAGCAACCTACGTCTTCGATCAGACATGTGCGTGATTGATCAAGCAAGTTCTTGACCAATCGAAGCACACCTTAATCGAAGCATATGATCTTGGACTCTTGTGTTAGTATTCAAGATCCATACAAAGGAAAATAAAAAATAGCTATGCAGCGGAATAAAATAGTTGTACCTTTCTTCTTTGTAAATTGTGTAGATGATTCACATCCGAAGACCTCTTGATCTTCTGTTGTATTCCTCTCCTCTTCTTGGACGTCATGTGGGTGACGATCTACCAAGATAACTCCATCCAATTCCTTCTAATCTTTTCTTCCAATCCGATGGCAACAAAAGAAAGGAGAACCTATGATAGAGACACCATCTTCTCCTCTTCTTCTCTTCCTCCTCTTTCTCTTCTTGCCGCCACCTTCCTTTCCTCTTCTTCCTTCTTTGGGCGCCGACCCTAGGGAGAACCAAGGGGTGCCGGTGAAGAAGAATCAAGGAGAAAATCAAGGAAGGGGCGCCAGCTCTAAGAAGGAAAAAGGAAGAAACCTTGGCCACGTAGCTTTCCTCTCTTCCTCACCTTTTTCCTCTTCTTTAGGCTCCGACCCTAAGGGATATGAAGAGGGAAGAAAAGCCATGGGCGCTGCCCTAGCAAGGAGGAGAAAAACCATGAGGGGTGCTGGCCCTAATCAAGATGAAAAACATCATAGAGGGGCGCCGACCCTATGAGAAAACAAGGAAAAAAATCA
>NC_133879.1:5170234-5216006 GCF_044706935.1 Curcuma longa
AAAAATCATTATATGTGAGTTATAGAGCACTTTGACTATCACAATCAATAGAAGCGTGATGTGGGAATGGAGCACCAATGTTATAAAGTAGTTGATAGAATTATATCACTTTGTCAATAATTGCTTGATATTTAACTTCTTTGCTAGATCTAAAATTGTTCTATTTTTTTACTTTTCCAAGATATAAAAGAAACACCCAAGAGGATAACCAAATCATGCATGTAGTGGATCTTTGTTTCTTTGCATCACCAATTGAATTAATGTTATAGAATTCTCATAAGGATAGTGTTACTTGATATACTAAAGTATAAAGTATAAGTTCACTTTAGATAGTGTACGATGTGAAAAACTATAGCATAAGGAATGTGGTATGAGAGGATGACATTAGTTGGTTGGTGGTATGAACCAAGGATTAAAATACCGAGCCGTATCATGCGATACGGACGAAATTTATAGTTCCGCCGCAGTATCGGCATCGGCACAGCACCGGCACCGTGTTTCCGGCATGAAAACGCCGCCGGAGGCGTCGCTCGGGCGCGGCGACGCCTCCGGAGGCGTCGCGTGGTCGCAGCGACGCCTCCGGAGGCGCCGCCCGGGCCCGGCGACGCCACCGGAGGCGCCGCCGGGGCCCGGCGTCGCATCCGATGGCGTCGCCGGGCCCCGGGCGTCGCACCGGAGGCGTCGCCGGGCCCGGCGACGCCGCCGGAGGCGACGCGCGGGGCCGGGAGTCGCCTCCGCGGGCGGCGAGCGTGCTGCCATGCTGCCAGCGCGCGCGATCTTTTTTTATTATTTTTTATTTTTTAACTTAGGGTTTAATTAAGGTTTAATAATCAACTCCTAACTATATTTTGGGATAATTTAAATAGGCTTTAATAAAATTCATAAAATTAGTTTATTATTTTTAAAAAATATTTTATTTTTTATTTTTAAATATTTAGATTAAAATTTTTATTTTAGTTAATATATTATATATTTTAAAAATACCGAAACTATACCGGCACGGTACGATACGGTACCGAAACTGTATCGTTCCGGTCCGGGACCAAAACTTCGGCACGGCTCGATATTTTAAACCTTGGTATGAACACTATATAAGAAATATTCAATTGAGTGATGGTAAGATAAACTAAGCTGCCATCAAGTTCTCTATAGCATGTTATATCATTGAAAAGTTTTCTATTACTCTTTTAATTTTGCATTGGATTATAACAAGGTAGAGATAACTTTATCATTACTTAGTCTAGCTCCCATAATGAGGTCGTATGTATATTTGATTTGAGAGAAAGTGATGTTGATGAAAGTTGTGAGTGATAATGTACCCAAATCCTTCATTCTAGTTTTTAGATTTTAAATATGCATTGAGAGACCACTTATTATTATCATATTGTCAACATAGACAAGTAGAATAGTACCTTGAGAAGTGTTCCAAAAAAATTTTAATGTATCATATAAACTATTTTGAAGCATACAGTGGTTATGGTGGTTTGGAATTTTTCCAACCAAGCATGAGGGGTTTGTTTCAAGTTATATAATGGTTTGTGAACACACCAAACTTGGTGTCGAAGGTGAGTCATCCCACAGGTATCTGCATGTACTTTTTTTCCTTTGCGATAGCTTTTTTCAAAAAGACATTTTTTATATCTAGTTGATAGAATGACCATTATAGAATAGTAACTATGACAAGAAGTGTTGGTATGGAAATTAGTCTAGCTACTAGCATAAAGATCTCTTTATAGTTAACTTATGTTCTATGTTCTTGATTATAGAGTTTTATGATTACTTGGGCGAGCGAGCATTATGTCTGTCGATAGTGTCATTTTATTTTGTTTTAATATCCACTTGTGTTCAATGGTCGTTTTGGAGAGGCTGCTAGCTAGGTTCGAAGAATGTTCTCTAAGGCATATAACTTATCAATTGTTTTCTACTAAATAGGTTATAGCCTTTTAAATGAAGGGATAAGGTGAATAATAAAATTATGTTGAGGTTTGATAATCTTGTAGTTTCACACTTGGTGTTCAAGCTCTTTTCTCATATCGGATTGCAAAGGATTATGGTAGCATTAGAGTATTATTTGTTGGAGTTGTTGTTGAGATCTTGGATAGGGGTTGCTAATGTTGAAGATAGAGGTTGATCATTGCCTTTAGGAAGAATATCAGTTATGGAGGGAATGTTTAACAGCGTTGTAGGTTTCTCAGAGGTCGAGATAGTTTTGAAGGGAGTTTGTTCCTAGAATGTGGCATGCCAAAAGATGTAAAGGAGTTTAATTGTTGAATTATAGCTATGATAGCCTGCTATTTCAATATCACTTGAGGAAGACCAAATGGACGAGCGTGCAAAGTATTTGTCTCATTAATTGTAGTGAGAACAAAGCGAATGTAACTAAAGGGTGAAGATGAGAATAGGTAGGATGAAGGAAGCCTGTTGATTAGATGGCCAGAAGTTATGATAGCTCCTTCCTGAAAGCTTTTAGGAAGAGAGACAAATAGAAGCATAATTCTAGCAGTTTTAACTAGGTTCTATGTTTGTGTTTAACAATTACATTTATTTGGGTGTATATGGACATGAAAATTGAGCTAGAGTATCTTGTTTTAACAAGTTTTAAGACACTACATGAGTACTTTGTCAAAAAAGACTTTAATAAGAGTGGAAAACTAAGTGCAACTACTTATACAGAAGTTTGAAGAACTTCTAAATCTGATTTAAGAAGATAAACTCATGCATAGTGAAAATAGCAAGTTCATAAAAAAATAAAATATATCATTGGAATTTACCTTTTGTTGTTTCTTCATATGGAACCTATACATCACAATTGGTATTATCAAAAGGAATTGAAGAATTAGAGTTACTTTTACTAAATGACAAAGCAATCATTTTTTAAAATTGACAATTTTGACAGTTATATTCACTACAAAGTACAAACTATAGAACCAAGAGAATTATTGAAGATAAGTTTATTTAGAAGTGAATTAGAAGTATGACTACATGTTGATGTCAGAGAGTGGATTCAACATTGATGCCATAGTTGAAGTGAAGATCAAGTTAAGGCTGAAAGGAATGCCAGCAACTTCAAACATGCATCCAGCTTTATGGCGAATCCAAACAATCTTCTTCCTCTTTTGTTCCTGTACTTGACAACCAAAAGAAGAAAAGACAGATTCAAATACATGATACTCATTAGATATTGTTAAATGTGGTCTATAGAAATATCACCAATATGACATATGAGGAGAGAAGTACCACATATCATCTTTGACGATTTATAAGAGACGAGGAGTACTAAAAAATTTTAAAATAGAAGTATAAAAGCTATGTAGTTAGAGACTCTGAGCCAAGCAACCAGGATGATTGGATGTCTGTTTTGAAAGAAAACACAGATGAGATAGAGGTAGTGTTACTCTGATGAAGCACAGCTTGATTTGTGATGGCTTCAACCTCAACATTTGTGTATGTCGAGGGAGAAGCACTTTTAGCTTGTTTATTTGAAACCACTGTAACTTGGAAATATCTACTACCAATCACACTTCCATTGAGGCATGAAATTTGGTGTGTCCAAGCTTGTGACAACATGTGCACTTATTCGTAACTAGTCAATTGCTGATCAATCAATTTTCTAATTTGATTTACAGGGAGAATGATATTCTTTAGTTTGCTTGTTATGTGATTAGTTGTTGAAGACTGCTAAACTTTGTCCCATGGCTTGAAGGGTAGTCCCTTTTTTTGGTCTTAGAAAAACAGGTCTTGATTTCTTTAGTTTTCAGTTCATTAAGGTGATAGATAAGAAGTGTGATTTCTCAATAAATTATCTTGGTGATGAATAGAGGCATGTATAGATTCAAGTTGAGGGCCATAAGCAATTGAAGTAGTTTCTCAAATTTATGGTACTTGTAGAATATGGATTTTTCATTAGAGTTGTGGGAGGAGGCTCTATCTGCTAGATCTTGTCATTCTTATAGACAATTTTATGAGGATAATCCAATCTATTTTCAATCAATCCAATCTACTAATTTGTTTAGTCTTCTCTACTTGGTTTTGTTAGTGTGCTTTCATTTTGAATTGTTCTCCTTGCTTTACTTGGTCATACACTTTGAATTGTTCTACTTGGTTCATATGCTGTTAATAAAGACTTCTTTTTTCTCAATAATTTACAGGATAAGGGATGTTTGGCTTGAGAGTAACAAAACAGTAGTAACTTCGTGCAGGTAATGTTATAAACCACTTGATCGGTGATCTTCATTTCTTGAACAAAGCTGAGGCTTATAAATCTTCATTGGGTTATTAAATAAGACACATGGGGGTCATCACCAAAAAAACAAGTGGAGAACAGTTCAAATCATCATACTGTCTCATCAGCAACTGTTGTTCAATGCATTACAAAAGTTTCAGTTTGCATATGAAATTTTCCATTCACATATTTTGAACAGGTTTATAGTTTTCTAAGCATTTGACAACACTGCAAGTCTTTTGTATTGAGTTTTCGTAACCATCATCGATTCTGTTAATGCATGTAAGCAGACAGTCAGGAAACATCTTGCTTTTACATATTCTTCTATGCAAGGAAAGAAATGAACCGAAGCAAACATTTAGTTGTGTGTTTTTAGTAGAATGGACTACCATGCTCTCAATATAGGCAAAGGAGAGTTTAAGCAAAAGATCATACAGTAGCAAACAAAGAACACGTGGGAGATCTGGTAAACAAGAAGGTAATTATATCTTCATGATTCTAAGGAACCCTAATATACAAATAAATCACAAGTATTCACAAGAATTATAAAATATTTTAATTCCTAATAAATATTATCTGTTGCTCCAATCTAATGGATTCTTCATAGTTAAATTCAAATATACATCATGAAGGCATTAATGTAGAAAAATTTAGAAAAGATGTGTATATGAATAAGCAAACTATGGTCATTCCAACTTCATTACAGCTTTATATGTGTGGTGTGCATGTGCCTTTTCAGGCTTACCTTCCCTTTAAAAAGGCTCTCTGAGATAATTCACTGTTTCTATCTGCTCCTGTTCTTTTGTTCTTCATAATGAATGCGGTGGTCTACTTGAATTATAGGGAAGTAGAACTACGTTGCTTGAGAAGGAGCGACCTGATTGAAACAATGGCTAGCAAACTACCTTCAGAGTCCATTCGTTTTGGCTGTAAAGTTGTGGCAGTTAAATTAGACCATACCACTTCCTTCCCTGTTCTTTTTACCAAGGATGGAAAGATCATAAAAGCAAAGGTAATATTGCCCAAAGTCAAATCTGTTTTTTTAATCCTACTTCATGAATACACATTCTTAGATAGCAAAGGTGAAAATCTCAATCCTTGTTTGCAAATTTTTTAACTTACATACACTTTTTTGTATTTTAAAAGCAGTGCTAATTAATTCACAATTGAATCTTCATTAGGTTTGAATTAGTAAAAAATCAACCAAAACCTGCCAAAAATAAAAGAAAAATGAAGAGAGGCCTCATTAAATTCATTCATTATTAATTTGGATGAGCTATATAGATGGCACTTTTAAATATGTTCATTTACATATGTTCTTTTTAATCATGTAATTTAAGATTATTAAATGCCTTCGTCTAGAAGTGGGACTGATATTAAGAACCAATCACTAGAACTTAGACTGGTGAAGCATTAGTTTTTCTTTTTTTTTTTTTTTCATTCTTCTACTCTACTTCTAGTTCTAGTAACATCGCTATGAAGAACAACTAGCCAAATCTTTGATCAGTTAAGCTATTGCAATCAATTAATGCAACTCATGCTTGTCATGGGAAGACTGCTAAAGTATACATGTTTGGATTATGCCTGTGAAGGTTTTAATTGGATGTGATGGATCAGATTCAATTATAGCAAAGTCATTACAACTGAAGGACCCAAAGCTCTTCCCTATTGCTGTTGTGCGAGGTTTCACAAGCTATCAATATCCCCATAGCTTTGGCACTCATTTTCTCCGAGTAAGGTGCAAAAGCATAACATTCGGAAGGATACCAATCAATGATAAGCTAGTCCACTGGTTCATAGGGTTGGCAAATCCAGCTGGAGGTAAGCTAACTAAACTGATGTAAATTTATTGATTGAGATCATTCTGAGTACTGACTAGTGTGTAAATTCAAATAGATCATCTTTCTCAAAAGGATCTCAATTACATCAAAAAGATTGCACTTGACTCTGTACGAGAACTTCCTAGTGAGACCAGTGAGATAGTGAAGCACTGTGACCTTGATTCATTGAGCATCCACTCTGTTTGGTATCGGCATCCATGGCACCTATGCACAGGTAGACTGTCAAATGGCACAATGGCGGTGGCAGGGGATGCGATGCATGTGATGGGGCCTTTCCTTGGACAAGGTGGATCTGCAGGCTTAGAAGATGCTATCGTCCTGGCTAGGTGTTTAACTCAAGCAATGCCATCAAGCCTGGAGAATTCAAGCAGTAACCATAGCAACTTACATAAGAGAATTGATGCGGCATATCGTAATTATATTAAGGAAAGAAGGCTGAGGGTGATTAGGCTGTCAACTCAATCATATCTTACAGGGTTGATTATAACAACTAAATCATGGATTGTGAGGGTGATCTGTGTTGCTCTTCTTATGGTCCTCTTTGGTAGCAACACCCTCAGCCACACAAGATTCAACTGTGGCCTGCTTTAGATAAGAGATCAACACATAAAAATGTTATTTGTATCATCCACAGACAAGCTTCAACTGTTTTAAGTGAAATGAAAGGCCAAGCTGTATTATGCTCTATTATGTTCATCATGCTATTTGTTTGACTGCCACAGGCCAGTTTCGCAAAAGCCACAATAAAGTCTATTGTGTTTGTGAAGTTTTTCTTCATGTTCATATTCTGTACACTTCACAATAACATGCTTTTTTTGAATCTTTGACTACCATGAATTCTCACACCACATTGGATGATAATTTTCAATCTGAGGCAGGAGCTATAAAGCTTAAACCTCCTTAAAATCCCAAGGATTTTATACCCTGGACGTTTGCTACAAAGTTCTCTGCTAAACTCTTAACAATACATTTGTTCATAAAATGATATTGATAAACAAAAATTAAATAGTTGTTCTTTAGAAATGGAATAATAGCATGGTAACCAAATATAATTATATATTAATTTTTAGTTTATAGAATAACATAAAAATAGTATTAGTATCTTATCCTCATTTTTATGTTTGTTTGAGGAATTGTGTGATAAGAAAAGACTTTAAAAGTTTGAAATATTCTATGACTAAAAACTTTCTTTCTGAAGGTATCAATTTCAACATGTATTGTAATAAATATATTTAAAATCTTAAAAAGAAATAATCAAGCATGATTTACAGGCAGTAAATAACTCTGTCATGGTTGATATTTCAAAGCTATTTTAAAACCACATTTAAATTAATTATTTCACTAAAATTCATCGGGAGTAAAATAGTTCTAGCAAGTGTTTTTTTAAAAAAAAAAGTGCAATGAGATATGAGACTCGTGTTGGATTGGTGTGGAGACTAAAAAGGGATTGAATAATCATAAATTAAAAATTGACAATCTTAACTCGAGATTAAGGTTAGTTGCTCAACAAAAATAAAAACATAATAATAAGAATAAAAGCAAATGCTAACATGATAATTTTATATGGTTCATAACCCCAAGATCATGTTAGACACAACCTATGACTTATAAGGTGAGTCAACTCTCAAATTTCATTATATTTTCTACAAAGAAATCTCTTACATAGCCTAAGAAAGAATATGAATCAATTAGCACAAGTAAGAGTTAATCAAAGTATGATGTTTGAAGGTAAAAATCTTAAGCTTAAACAACAAAAAGCAGTAAATATTAAGTAGGAAGAACAATTAATGTAGAATGTAAGTGCCTTATGTAGTCTTCATGAGCTAACCTTGTCCCTCACTTATTTGTAGCCTCCAAGTTAGTCACAACTTCATTCAACATCAAAGCAGCTTTTCTACACAATTCTAGCCGACTAATGCTTTTTCTAGTTATCTAAATATGTGATTAGTTAGCCTTCTGCTTGATGACCGATACTTCAATTGACTCAATGGGATTCTAATTGATTTAACTATTTTATCATGTAAGTCATTTGATGATTGTTGTCTTTGTTGGTGCGCGTAGTACTAAGTGAATCATACTAGGATTTTAATATATGATAAAGGTTTTAAAATTAGTTATTGTGTAATTTAACATGTGTGTCAAATATGCAAGTGTAGGAAAACTTGATAGGTACATTTCAAGAGCAATGGGAAAGGTCTAAATGGGTTAGGCAAACCAGATATTTGGCATGTAAGAAGAAGTCAAAATGAATCAGGTGGTCGGACTTACATTTGGTAGATGAGTAGAAGTTCAAATAGGTCAGGTGGACCATATATTAATTTGGCAAAGCAAAAAGTCATTGTAAATCCACAAAGGTTGGATACCAGGCAAGTAAGAAGTCCCAATAGGTTGAGGATAACTAGGTACTAGGCAAAGATATAAGAAATCCTAGAAAGGACTTTTTGGCAAAGAAGATTGTGAGGGAGCGTCTCTTAATCTTGTGACCTAAGAGTAGGGTTGTAAATGAACCAAATATTTGTAAGCAAACTTGGTGTTCGTCTTGGTAACAACTTATTTATGTTCATTCAATATACACAAGGGCAACTAAATAAATAAGCTTGAATAGCTCGTCAAACTAAATGAATAATCTTGAATACATTGTTGGTGCAAGGAGCATCATATGATCAAACTTGGATAATGACAAAGGATTCAAGTTAAGTCTGTGAAGTGGACTAATGAGCTGAACTGAGTGTGCATGTAGCACAGGGAAGTCCTAGTTGCAACTAGGCAAAAAGAAGACCTGATTTGGAGGACTAGGTAAGAAAGTCTTGGTGAGAGGGGCTGGACAAGGAAGACCTGGTTTGGAGGAGTGGGCAAGGAAGTCTTTGTCAGGAGGATTGGGTAGGAAGTTTTAACAGATCAGAGCACTAAGCGGGAAAGTCTAGGCGGATTTGGAGGATCGGACATCTAATAGTGGAAGTTCTGGGGGTCGAGGATCAAGATCGAGCAAAAGTCCAATAGGTCTGGAGGACCAGGTTGACAAAAGATAATTTCTTCCGAGTGGAGTGGGTGAGGACGTATTGATAACTGACTATTTGAACAGGTAAATTAGGGTTAGATTGGGCTATTTTAATTATATTTCTTGTCAATAAATTGGATTTGGGCTGATATTTATTTTGGATGAAATTTATGGCTTCATTCTATTTTTTTCATGATTTTTGAGTGATTTGTTGATATTAAATTATTGTAATTTATTTTACAGGAAATCAATTTGAAGAAAGTTAATCCTAGTTTGAGTTCGGGTTTAATTCAGACTCAAATTGACTCAATCAGGTTTTAATCAAGTTATAAACTAGAGTTGGCTCAGTAGGGGTTCGACTCAGCTTCAATTCTGTTCAACCAGATTTAAATTTGGGTTTAATTCGGATTCAGCCCAGTTTAATCAGATTAGCCGACATCAAAGCTCATTTCATTCCAGCCCAAATCATCAATTAAACCCGGTTCAAATGCATTAGCTGGTTCAGCGATTTGGTCAATTAGCCGGTTCACGCGCGGTTTAAAAGGAAACTTCGGCTTAGAAACAAGGGGGCTCACTCGCGATTTTGGGAAGCTACAGTGCTTCCCAAATTGCGAGCATTGTTCATTGTCTCCTCATCGCCGCCGCGATCCTGAGCCCGTCGCGCGCCCCACCGTCCCCTTCCTCTTTCGATTAGCGCAAAGCAAGGGCGCAACTACCTTCGATTGTCGAGCATCAACGCCGATAGAAGGTTTTGCTGTGAGCTCCGGTAATACCTTCTTCCTTCCTCTGTCATTTGGTTCCGCCATTGCGAGGGTTCTCCAACGTTGGTAGCCGACGGCAGCTCAATTTTTTGCCACCTCAGAAGCGCCAAAGTTTGTTGATCTTGTCTGTAGTTCAGCAGGGTTCCACTAGACTTTGTCTGTGGTTCAGCAGAGGTCGCCGGTCATCTTCATCGCCACTGTCACCAGAAATGGGGCAAGGTAAGGATTAAATTCTCAGTTCCTGTTCCTGATTGCTTTGTCTGTGATTTCAGCAGGGCATCAGAATAGCGTCTGAAGATCCGAGCCTTCGTTTCTCCGATTGTGCCAAGCTGTGAGGGTTCTCCAGCAAGGTCCATTGTCCCGTTGGTGCTATCAACCGGAAGTTGCTGAGGTTTTCTTGTTCTGTGCTGGTTTGGAGAGGGAAGAACTCTTCTTCTTTAACCCACTGCTCTCTGTTCTCCGTTTATACTTGTTCCTACTTTACTGTCTTGTTCTATTGTTTCAACTACTACATTCATCAAAACCCTCCTTTTGGTTACACTGTAAATATATTCTGATTTCTAACCCTAATTCCTAACATTTGTTTTAACCCTAATCTTAATCTTAACATTAACTTTAGTTTAATTGACTTCTTCTTTATTTATGTTAGTTATTGACTTGATCTAAATAACCCTAATTGATGTTGTTGTTTAGTCATGCTGATGAGGTTTGGTTATGAGGTTTGTGTCACATGTTTTGCAATTGTGTTGTTCATATGTGTTTCCATGGACTTTGATTGAAGTGGTTGTAGAATGTGCTGTTTGGAGAATTATATGATGAATTGAAGTCTTGAGTGGTGAATGCTTGAATTGGATGATATTTTGATGAGTTCATGGAGTGTAATTGTTGTTATTGATTACTTGTAAAATGACACTTGATGTATAATGGAATTGCCATGAGATGTTAATGGTTTGATGTTGTATCAGAAGGTGAACTTGTGTTGAATTCATGTGTGGTTTAATGGTGTATTCGATTTGAACATGTTTGAGTTGTATTGTTGTATAACTTCTAAGTTAATTGTATATGTTGTTTGCACATTAAGTCGATTGTACATGTTGTAGGTTATGTAAATGGACATGTTGTATGTATGTTGAGTTTGGTAGTGACCAATTAATCCTTTGAGCATGTAACAAATTAGTGTAGATTTGTGTATAGGATGTATACTTGTAATTGTGTTATTGTGGTTTATATTATTGTTTGATTGTGTTCTTGCTTAGTCAATTGTAATAACCATGAGTAGGGTTGTATGTATTTTAGGTGTATTGTTGGATGATACATTATGTGTCACTTGTAAAATGTATGTGTGTAGTTGTGAATGAATAAAAATCTTGTTGAATTGTAAACTATGTTAATAAATAAAGTGTCATTGATGGACCATTACTGTATGATGTTGTCATCTTATTGTTGGTTGTGTTAATTGTATGTATGTATATTACTGTGTTTATAATGTTTGATAATTTGTAATTTAGTGAGTTTAACATTGTTTCATTAATTGTATAAACAATTGTTAATAAATGAATTGTGTAAAGAGTTATTAATAAATATTGGTCAATAATAAGTAGAATCTCGCACCAAATGTCTAGGATAAAACTTCCTGTCATTGAGTCCATGAGAGATGACCCGGACCTCTCTATACTACTTAAGACGATAGTTAGGGGTTTGGTAATAAATAAATAATTAATTTTGATAGGTGTGAGTGACAATAAATAAGGGAAAGTAAAAATATATAAATAAAATAATCTCATAAAACACACCACATTAAAATTTTGACGTCGTTGCCGGGGACTCACATGATGTTTGTATATTTTAGATTGTATATTAGTGTTCTTATTTGTTTATTCATTGCATTTGTTTATTTATTCATTTGTTTATTCATTGATTGGTGTTATTTATTTATTTAGTTATTTATTCATTCATTTATTGTAATTGTTTAATTCTTTTGATTCTAATAATTTTGAGAGTGTTGATTTCAGTGACACTAACGCTTGTTGGTGGCTTTCTTATATTAGAGAGGTACACGGATGTGTAAGGAATTGCACTGGAAGCAATGTCCCTAGGATCACTTTTATCGATGTTGACTGGATACAGTTACAGAGTTTGAGAACTCAGGGCGATCGGGAATCAAGGGACTCCTCTTGCAAAAATCCATCTTCCCAGTGAAAGGGGAGTAATCTATTTAATTTTGTTTTGTATATACTTGTTTTATTTTCTTTTATATCTTTTCTGTTAAGTAGGATGTGTATAGTATTATATTTTTTGTTAAGTAGGATGTGTATAGTTTTATTTTTTTTTGTTAAGTAGGATGTGTATAGTTTTATTTTTTTTGTTTAGTAGGATGTGTATAGATATTCTTTATTGTTTGTTTTATTTCTTTGTACATATTACCTTGCTTGGTTAGTTTAGGATGTATATAGTTGTTATTTATTATTTCTTAGCTTAGGATGTGTATAAATAAATAATTTAGTTAGGATGTGTACATTTATTCATTTATCATTCTTTTCACAATAAATTTCCCCCCTGCATGACTTAATCATCTTAGGAATTGCAATAACTTAGTTATCTAAGTTGTCAGTTTTAGATGTTCATGACATGAAAGAGTTCTTGGATTACGTGAGGATACAACTTAGTGATGGATTCTACCTTGAATAGTTGAGGATTCTACCTTGAATAGTTGAGATGATGACTTGTTTATACCTAGTGAGGACTGAGCCTGATTTTTTATTTATTGTGTGGTACTTGTCGTAAATGTTACTCTAGAACTTGCTTTGATTCTGTCGAGGTCATATTACCATGATGTTGCATAATTTCATGAAGGTTATTCTTTTATTCTTTATTCTTTCATTCTTTTTGGTAGAATAGGTGAATAATTCTTCTCTCATATATCATCTTTTCCTTACCATCTCTTTCATTTCTTTTCCTTGGATGTGGAAACCCTGAATGTTGAGATGAGAGTTTGCCCGGGACGGACAAAAATTTAAGCGTGGGGGTGTGAGTAGATAGTTCACCATCGACAGACCATTTATTTTGTTTTGTTGCTTTTTGTTTTTTTGTTGTATTTTTATTTTGTTTCATTACAATTTTAGATAGGCAAAAAAGTGAAAAAAACACAGAAAAAAAAGAAAGAAAAAAAATTCAAAAAGAAAAAAAAGATCTGTTGAAAAAAAAGAAAAAAAAAGAAAAGAAACAGATTTAAAAAAAAAGAAAAAGAAAAAAAGTTTGGTTCTTTTTGAGAAAAATAAAAAATAAAAATAAAAATAAAAATAAAAGTTTGAGTTGGTGATATTATTTAGGATAGTTGGTAGTGTGTTTTTACAATTTTTATTTCTCCTACTAGAGTTTATTGTAGATGGTTTAGTGTAGGAAAGGTTAGAAGTTATTTTCTTACTACTAACTCACCCCACACTAGCTTGATTTTATATTTACTAGGCATGAATTCATTGACTCCTCTATGAAGTAATTCATTGTTTCTCATTTCTCCCACTTGTATTCTTTATTTATTCATTTTTTCTCTTATATACATTGTTTCCTTTCCCTTATTCATTATTATTTTGTCCCCTTATTCGTTATTCTTTTGTATTGTTAATAACTCTTTATGGATTATGCAATCTTATGCATATGATAGTGGTGGAGATTAGAAGAAGAGCAAGCATATGGTAGTACATGAGCCATAAGTAGCTTGAGAGAGATCCACTTATTTATATGATTATGAGGATGAATGACCACACTATTATCTTGTGAGGTTTTTTCTAGTCATCATTCTCAATTTATTTAGTGTGCATTGAAATTGCTATTTTGTTGATCCATATGAAAATTGAATTCTGGATTGCTTAGGTTTCTAAGATTTGACACTCTTATTTAACTGGTTGTTGTAATTTTCTTATTTGACTGATATTGTTAGGGTGGAAAATAATGTATATTAGTTTACTTTCACGAGACGTGAAAGAATAAGTGTGGGAGATTTGATAACTGACTATTTGACTGGATAAATTAGGGTTAGATTGGGCTATTTTGATTATATTTCTTGTCAATAAATTGGATTTGGTTTGATATTTATTTTGGATGAAATTTATGGCTTCATTATATTCTTTTCATGATTTTTGAGTTATTTGTGGATATTAAATTATTGTAATTTATTTTGCACGAAATCAATTTGAAGAAAGTTAATTCTGGTTCGAATTTGGATTTAATTCAAACTCAAATTGACTCAATCAGGTTTAGATCAGATTCGATCGGGTTTTAATCAAGTTAAAAACTAGAGTTGGCACAACAGGAGTTCGAATCAGCTTCAATTCTGTTCAACCAAATTTAAATTTGGGTTCAATTTGGATTTATCCCAGTTTAATCAGATCAGCCCACATCAAAGCTCATTTCATTCCAGCCCAAATCATCAATTAAACTCGGTTTAAATGCATTAGCCGGTTCAGCAATTAGGTCAATTAGCCGGTTTACGCGCGATTTAAAAGGAAACTTCGGCTCAGAAACAAGGGGGCTCACTCGCGATTTTGGGAAGCTACAGTGCTTCCCAAATCGCGAGCACTGTTCATCGTCTCCTCATCGCCGCCATGATCCTGAGCCCCGTCGCGCGCCCCGCCGTCCCCTTCCTCCTTTGATCAGCGCAAAGCAAGGGTGCAGCTACCTCCGATTGCTGAGCATCGATGCCACTGAAGGTTTTGCCGTGAGCTCCGGTAATACCTTCTTCCTTCCTCTGTTGTTTTGTTCAACCATTGTGAGAGTTCTCCAGCGTCGGCAGCCAGCGGCAGCTCGATTCTTCACCTCCTCAGAAGCGCCGGAGTTTGCTAGTCCTGTCTGTGGTTCAGCAGGGTTCCACCGGACTCTGTCTGTGGTTCAGCATGTTGGGTTGCAAGGGTGCAAACGTAGTCCCACATCTAAAGCACATGGAAAAGATAATGGATTTAAAAGGATGAAAGATATCTCCATTGGTATGAGGCCTTTTAGGGAGAGCCCAAAAATAAAGCCATGAGGGCTTAAGCCCAAAGTGGACAATATCATGTCATTGTGAAGATATTTTGATTCCATTAGTACTAACAAGTGGTATCAGAGCGAGACTGCTCTTCACCGGACTAACCACCGGAAGAGACATGATCTAGATCTAACCATGTGGGTTGAACCTTAAACAAAGGAAGTGGGTTCTCCCGTGTCTGAATCAAGAGGACCAGACACCAGGTAGGAAGTCCTAGTTGCGGCTAGGCAGGAAGTCCTAGTAGGTCAGGTGGACCGAGGGGTAGGAAGTCCTAGTTACAACTAGGCTTAGTAGGTCGGGTGGACCGAGGGGCAAGAAGTCCTGGTGGGTTGAGGATTCAGACATCAAACAGAGGCTTTCCGTTTGAGGGGGGCCTGTGGTCCTTTAATTGAGGGGGGGATTGTTGGATTGCAAGGGTGCAAACATAGTCCCACATCTAAAGTACATGAAAAAGATCATGAGTTTAAAAGGATGGAAGATATCTCCATTGGTATGAGACCTTTTGATTCCATTGGTACTAACACAGTAGAGGTCGCCGATCGTCTTCGTCGCCACTATCATCGAAAATGGGGCAAGGTAAGGATTAAATTCAAAGTTCTTGTTCCTGATTGCTTTGTCTATGATTTCAGTAGGGCATCAGAATAGCGTCTGAAGATCCGAGCCTTCGTTTCTCCGATTGTGCCAAGCTGTGAGGGTTCTCCAGCAAGGTCCATTGTCCTGTTGGTGCTATCAACCGGAAGCTGCTGAGGTTTTCTTGTTCTGTGCCAGTTTGGAGAGGGAAGAACTCTTTTTCTTTAATCCACTGCTCTCTGTTCTTCTCCGTTTATACTTGTTCCTGCTTTACTGTCTTATTCTGTTGTTTCAACTACTGCATTCATCAAAACCCCCCTTTTGGTTATACTGTAAATATATTCTGATTTCTAACCCTAATTCCTAACATTTGTTTTAACCCTAATCCTAATCTTAACATTAACTTTAGTTTAATTTACTTCTTCTTTATTTATGTTAGTTACTGACTTGATCTGAATAACCCTAATTGATGTTGTTGTTTAGTCATGCTGATGAGGTTTAGTTATGAGGTTTGTGTCACATGTTTTGCAATTGTGTTGTTCATATGTGTTTCCATGGACTTTGATTGAAGTGGTTGTAGAATGTGCTGTTTGGAGAATTATATGATGAATTGAAGTCTTGAGTGTTGAATGCTTGAATTGGATGATATTTTGATGAGATCATGGAGTGTAATTGTTGTTATTGATTACTTGTAAAATGACACTTGATGTATAATGGAATTGCCATGAGATGTTAATGGTTTGATGTTGTATTAGAAGGTGAACTTGTGTTGAATTCATGTGTGGTTTAATGGTGTATTCGATTTGAACATGTTTGAGTGGTATTGTTGTATAACTTCTAAGTTAATTGTATATGTTGTTTGTACATTAAGTTGGCTGTACATGTTGTAGGTTATGTAAATGGACATGTTGTATGTATGTTGAGTTTGGTAGTGACCAATTAATCCATTGAGCATGTAACAAATTAATGTAGATTTTTGTATAGGATGTATACTTGTAATTGTGTTATTGTGGTTTGTATTATTGTTTGATTGTGTTCTTGCTTAGCCAATTGTAATAACCATGAGTAGGGTTGTATGTATTTTAGGTGTATTGTTGGATGATACATTATGTGTCACTTGTAAAATGTATGTGTGTAGTTGTGAATGAATAAAAATCTTGTTGAATTGTAAACTATGTTAATAAACAAAGTGTCTTTGATGGACCATTACTGTATGATGTTGTCATTTTATTGTTGGTTGTGTTAATTGTATGTATGTATAATATTGTGTTTATAATGGTTGATGATTTGTAATTTAGTGGGTTTAACATTGTTTCATTAATTGTATAAACAATTGTTAATGAATGAATTGTGTAAATAGTTATTAATAAATATTGGTCAATAAAGTTGAAGTAAAAACCCCGCACCAAATGTCTAGGATAAACTTCCTATCATTGAGTCCAAGAGAGACTACCCGGACCTCTCTACACTACTTAAGGCGATAGTTAGGGGTTTGGTAATAAATAAATAATTAATTTTGATGGGTGTGAGTGACAACAAATAAGGGAAGTAAAATTATATAAATAAAACAAATCCCATAAAACACACCACATCACGTATTCCTGAGAAGGAGAACAGTAGACATCGGTCTGACCTAGAGTTTCCCTGAAAACCTAAAGTCAAGACCAAACAGTTAGCCAAAACTATTACTTTCTTGTTTATACTTTATTTCTAGACTAACTTGTGATGCAGGAAAGGAGGAGCTAAAATTTTGTATTTCGAGCAACCTTATTTGGATCAAGACGACCGGATGGTCCAAGCACTTGGAAGAGATCCAGACACTCGGATGTCAACTGAATGGGCCAGCGAGGCGAAAGAGGTGGTAGAGTTCCAATGGTTAGGACACCAACCTCTAAACGCTCGGAGAGGCTTTAGGCGCTCGGATAAGGATAAAACATTACGGAGTCAAAGTTATTTCAACAACCTCCATGTCAACATCTGAGTGAGGCTCAAATTGTCGTCTAAATGAGCACACCAACTTAATTAATACCGAATCCCCTAACTAAAGTAGTATAGGGTGACTCGAGTCATCTCCCAACGATTGTAGACGGTGTATGGTAATTCTAGGGGTTATTGCAATTGGGGATTTGGATTTTCTTTTGGATTGGGGGGGGGGGGGGTTGTATTAAGTTCTAAATCATCTAAACAATGGAAAGAACACTAAGCATTAAGAACAAATTAAACATTAACAAAAACAAGAGAAAGTGCATCAAGTAAATAAGTGCATCAACAAAGTAAACAAGTGAAAACAAAGACTAACAATCAACAAGTGAAAACTGTAAGAGGAATTTCAACAAACACTTGACATGCAAAATTAAATCTATGCTCAGAAATGGAAGTAGAGTTAATCTAATGATTCTCCCTATGAGCCGGAGGTGGATGCGAAGCGAAGCGAACTCCATGAATGGTGTGGCGAAGGAAGGAATCCCCAACTTCGATGCACTCCACGTAGATGATGCGGGTGGATGAGATGGCGTGATGGAGAAGGTATCCCTTGACTCCTCGGTGGATGGAAGGTGGCCGGATTGAAGAGGGAATCCCCTTGCCTTCTTTCCGGTGGCAACAAATGGCGGATGAAGGGTGGTGAAGAGATGAAGGTGGCGGCTGATAGATGATGGTGGAGTGGTGGGTGGCGGCTAGGGTTTCTCCAAAGGGAAGAATGCTCTAATGAACCCAACTTGCTTCCTCCTCTAGCTTCCTTAGCGGGTTGTGGTCATAGTGGATCCTTTGTGAGCCCATACCCGAATCCGAAATAGGATATGAGATGGGATGAATCCGAATTTGGGTTGGGCTAGCTTCTTCACTTCACTTGAACTTGATCCAATTTCATGGCTCCTTTAGGTATCCTACAAAATCACATAGAAAATGTTAGATTCAACTCCAAAATTTGTAGGAATAAGCAATATAGTCCAAAATAAGTTCCTACTCATAAAATGTGTTAATACTCAATAGTTACACAATGAGAGGATCAAAGCATCAAGTATTAGGGCCAAAATAAACTAATAAAATGCATGTTATCAATTCCTCCACACTTATTCTTGCACGTCTCGGGCAAGCAAAGAAAACAAACATCTCCCTAAGTAACTCATATCAATGCTTCAAAGAAAGTAAAAGGTAGTTACTTAGGACTATCAAGTTTTCATAGATCAAGGCATAAAGAGACCCAATTCATACACAAGTCAACAAGCATGGTGATTTCAAGCACATGATTAAACTAAAACTTGATGTAATCCTCACAAGGTATATGATGTATATGGTGGTGCTCTCACTCTCAATAGCATGTATGTAAATGGAGTTCCCACTCAATGCAACTCATGATGTTTCACTACCATATGCTTGCATGTCTCCTACTCTCCACCACTATAAACACAAGTATCCATGACTCCAAAGGCTTATCATCTCTATGAAGAACAACTCATGTAAGTAAATCACAATGAAGCACAAGAAAGCAAGATATATAAAGAGATGGTATGAATGTGGAAGAAAGAAGACATAAAACAATGAACTATTATGATGTTAAACATGCCCAGTGCTTACAAGAAATCCACTTCCTTCTCCCTAAAAGAAAAACAACTCTCATCCTCCTCCCTTGGATGCGCATCCAAACTACTAATCATCATCATCACACTCACACTCCACTTCTAGAAAAAATTGCACATCATATCAATGATTTTTTTTTTTTTTTCAACAAAATTTCTTTTCAATGAATTTTTTTTTTTTTTTTTCCTTTCTTTTTTTTCAGAATTTTTTTTTTTTTTTTTTTTTTTTTTTTTTTTTTTTTTTTTTTTTTTTTTTTTTTTTTTTTTTTCAACCAATCTAAAGAGAATAAAAACCTATCTACAAATCATGATATGATGTGCTATCCATACAAGTCTCTCAACAACACCAACCAAATCTTTCTAAACAAAAATATGGCTTCAAAGACAATAAAGCATGGTTCAACCATGGTGATCAAGCACGGCTCACTCATGCTATCAATTATATCTAGCCTCATTTTTTTTCAACCATTTCTCCTCATTTTTTTTTCAACCACATCTCCTCTATAAGTGTACATCTCCTCCCCCACACTTAAAATTTGACCGTCTCGGGCAATAAATTCAACAAGATAATAGTAAATTATTTTAGTCAAGATGTATCAAAGAAGGTCATATATAATAAGGGAAAAGAATGCAACTATCAAAGAAGTAAAAGAAGAAGACATTTACACAAAGAGAAGATAGCATGACAAATTCTAGAGTTCCAAAAGTGTAGATAGATAGCCTTCATCATCATCATCACATAACTTATGATATTGTGGTCTCAAAAAGAAGCATAGCAAGTTCTAGAGTTCCACAACATGAGTGCATATCACACAACAAGGAGAAAAATGGCTAAATCCTCACTAGGTGTATAAAGTCATCAAGTAAAGTCAATCAATTAGAATCCATCACCACACTAATGACCATATGCATGGAAAGTATCTAAGCATGCCATAGAATCCAAAACATGATAATCAAACTTAACTAACTTTCACATCCCCTAAAGAATGGTACGAGCACTTCAAGGAAATGAAACCTAAATTCCTAACACTATGTGTAAATGAAAAACTAAGTATCTTATTCACAAAAACATGTATGCAAACAAAACAAAACAACTAAAGCAAGAAAATAAAAAGAAGAATGAATGAACTCCCCTCAAGTTGGGTAGATGGGGTTATTGAGCTTTTCTTGTTCCAACACCGTCTGCACAGCTCCATCATGAAATTTCTTCAGACGGTGTCCATTCACTTTAAAGGTCCTCCCATTCATCGTGTCCTGCAACTCAATCACTCCATGGGGAAAAATATGAATAGTATAGAAAGGACCTTTCCACCTGGATCTCAATATACCTGGAAACCATTGGAGTCTAGAGTTATATAACAAAACCTTGTCACCTACTTGAAATTTCTTCCGCAGTGTATGCTTAACATGATATGCTTTGGTCTTCTCTTTATAATTCCATGAGTTATCGTAGGCTTCAAGTCTTAGTTCCTCCAATTCTTGTATCTTTAATTTCCTCTCAACTCCAGCTAGATCCATGTCCAGGTTACAACACTTGAATGCCCAGAATTCTTTGATCCAAAACATGTGATGCTTGAGTGGTTGCCTTAATGGGTTCTTGTCCTCCTCCAAGAAGATTTTATGCATACAAAAGGAGGGGCTGAGGTCAGGAATATCTGTAATGGTCCATTTTATGCCTTTCTGATACTGCCTCAGAAGATTCAACAATCTTTCCTCTTGATCTGCCTCCAAGTTCTCGACAATGAAGACTGAGCTCTTTCCCCAAGTAGACATACTTCAAGTGATCTGGTGGGGGTTTTAATTCAAGCTTTGGAGGTTGAACAAGGGATGGAAGTAATTTTTCAGGACCTGCTTCCAATATAGAGATCCCTACACAAGCATCAACAACATCATCAGTGACACAAAAGAATCATCATTTATTACCTCAGAGTTGGTATCCATCTCAATCAAGGAGGTATCTGTATCACATTCTAACTCATCAAGCTTAGGAAGTCCTGCTCTCTGGGGGAATGACATCTAGCTCTGGCTCATACTGGCACTGGCTCTGATGGATTTGATTCTGTTTGTGGTTCATGCTCCATGTCCTGATCAGAAACTGAGATAGGTGTCTGAAGTGTAGAAGGTATCTGAAGTATGGGGTCTGGAATAGTTCTACCACCTCGGAGTACAATAGCGCTCTCATCCCCTATGGGATTCAGAAATGACTGAGATGGTGGCGATGGTGGCTGATTGGACCCCTGAGACTGAAGCTGACTGATAATAGTAGCCATGTGACTCATTTGTCTTTCAAAGTTTTCAAAGGCAGTGATCTTCCTCTGTTGGTTTTGTTGAAGAAGTTGTTGCATCATGTCCTTCAGCTCTTGTGTGGAAGGATCTGAGTAACTTGGTCCAGGAATAGGATAGGAATGTTGGACCTGTAGAGGCTCATACTGAAATGGCTGTTGTTGTGCAAAGTTGTGTTGCTGCTCAAAATTGTTTCCATATCTCAGATCTGAGTAATCCCTCCATCCAAAATTATAGGTAGATGACATAGGGTGGTTTTGATATTGAGGGCTGCTCTGATACATATTTGCTGTTGTCACTTGATCTGGGAAAGGAAATCCTTCATATGGTTGTAGTGAGGGGCAGATATCAGTTGAATGCGTTGCACTAGCACATATTTCACAAAATTGCATCGGTTGAGCTGCTAAGCCATGAAAATTTTGGGACTGCCAACTCTCTGATCTAAGCTCTAAATCCACTTCAGGTTTAGGATATTGGATGTAAGAAGATTGATAAGCAAAATCTGGTACCCTGAGAGTGTTGTTGTTGTAATTGTAATTATTGTAGAATGTCATGTTGTTGATTACTGAATTCTTCTAGGTTCTTTGTAAAGTGTGGAATGTTTTGATAATCTCTGGGTTGTCTTCAAGTAAGGGTTCCTCTTATGTCATGCACTAGATGCTCTTGTCATGGTGTAGAAACAGTGCACAACAAAGTAGGCCCGACCACGGTTGAACCGACGGTTCGACAGTTCGGAACCGTCGGTTCGACGGTTCATGGCAGGTCGACCCTTAACCTTAACCGTCCAAGACGGTTACGGTTCGGAACCGCCGGTTCACGGTTCGATTCACGGTTCGCGACGGTTCGAGATTATTATATTAAAAATTTTAAAATTTAAAATTTATATAAAAGAAATATTGAAAAAAGATAGAAAAGTCGATGTAGTTTAGTGGTGCATATTTCAGGACCGGTGAGAATTACGTTCGTTCCCTATCAACGACGTCTTAAAATGGATTTGAATTAAATAAATATAAATATAGTATATATATAATTATATTAATTTTACAAACAAAAGGTGTTGTAGAATAGTGGTGAGTATATGTGCATGTGTCCCAGGATATCCTGGTTCGATCCCCAGCAACAATGTTTTAAATTGTAATTTAATTAAATAAAAGAAAATATATTTTATTTGAACACACATTAAATATAAAAACCGAACCTTAACCGGCCTGGCAGGATGCCGGGCCGGTTACAGTTTGGCCCGGCTAACCGGGTCAACGGGGCAAACGGCCGTTGACCCGGGCCGGGTCCGGGCCAGGTCCGGCCCGTGGTCGGGTCTACAACAAAGTCAAGTATAATGAGGAATTGAAGTACCAAATAATTTTTTTAAAATTTTTGTGACCACCACAACAATAAAAATAGATGAAAATGGAATTGTAAAATGAAAATAAAATTTTTGTAAAAATAAAAAAGTGATTAAAATGAAGGAAATTGGGCAAAAATGGACTTATTTCACAGCCTAAGGCAGTGATTATTGTTCGCTAGGCCGTTTTCTATCAACCTATCGAATTTCAGGTCAAATAGAGTTAAAATGAACAAATCAGCACAAATTAGCACCAATTGGACAGTTTTACCCCTAACAAGCAAAATTCAAGCAAACAAGCTAGAACTACCTAAACACCTCTTTCAATCCCCGACAATGGCGCCAAAAATTGATGTGAGGCTCAGATTATCGTCTAAATGAGCACACCAACTTAATTTATACCGAATCCCCTAACTAAAGTAGTATAGGGTAACTCGAGTCATCTCCCAACAATTGTAGACGATGTATGGTAATTCTAGGAGTTATTGCAATTGGGGATTTGAGTTTCCTTTTGGATTGGATCGGGGGGGTTGTATTAAGTTTTAAATCATCTAAACAATGGAAAGAACACTAAGCATTAAGAACAAATTGCATTAACAAAGTAGGAAAGTGCATCAAGTAAATAAGTGCATCAACAAAGTAAACAAGTGAAAACTAAAGACAACTAACATCCAAAACTGTAAGGGGAAAATTAATAAACACTTGACATGCAAAATCTAATCTATGCTCAAAAATGGAAAATAGAGTAATCTAATGATTCTCCCTATGTCTTTAGCCGAAGGTGGATGTGAAGCGAAGTGGAACTCCATGAATGGTGCGCTGAAGGAAGGAATCCCCAACACTCCGATGCAATCCGTAGATGATGTGGGTGGATGAGATGATGTGATGAAGAAGGAAATCCCCTTGCTCCTTGGTGGATGGAAGGTGGCCGGATGGAAGAAAGGAAATCCCCCTCGCCTTCTTTCCGGTGGTAATGGATGGAGATGGAGGTGATGGAAAAAGGTGGCGGCTTGGAGATGTTGGGTGGCGGCTAGGGTTGCTCCAAAGGGAAGAATGCCCTAATGAATTCAACTTGCTTCCTTCTCTAGCTTCCTTAGCGGGTTGTGGTCATAGTGGATCCTTTGTGAGCCCATACCCGAATCCAATAGAATGAGATGGGATGAATCTGAATTTAAGTTGGGCTCTCTTCACTTCATTTGAGCTTGATCCAACTTCATGACTCCTTATGTATCCTATAAAATCACATTAGAAATATTAGACCTCCAAATTTATAAGAATAAGCAATATAGTCTATAATAATTTCTTACTCATAAAATATGTTCAAACTCAATAATTAAATAACGAGTGGATAAAAGCATGAAGTATTAGAGTCAAAATGAACTAATGAAATGCATGTTATCAGCATCCAATGCTTGGAAGAGATACAGGTGCCCGGAAGATGCTGAGTCAGCGTCTAAAGCGGATCGACGGGATGACGTGGAGGCGCATGGAGGTGCCCGATCAGCCTTTATAAGCAGTTGTGAGGGAAAACCTTAAAGACAACTTAATACACTGCTATAATGTCTTCCTGCATGTGAACAACCAATCCAGTACGTCGTCATAACGTCGAGGAGCTACACCGACATCTACACTTTAGTACTAATCTTGTAAGTCGGTAATCTTTTACTTTTGCTTATGTACTTAATCTTTTAGGATGGTAAAGGTTTACTGTTCCTAATCCATTTTAGCAAAGCGGCAAACTCTTTCTCGTAAGAGGAGAGTTTTTATAGTGAATTGTCCATCGGAAATGATCAAGGATCGTGGGCCTTGGAGTAGCAGCCTGTGGCTATGAACCAAGTAAATAAAAGGGTACTTATTTTTTATTTTCCACTGCACTTTTTATTTTCGCACTCTGATTTATGTAAAATTTTTTGAACGAGTGAAAAAGTGATAAAGTACTATTCACCCCCTCTAGCGCTCTAACTCGATCCTACAATTGGTATCAAAGCAAGGGGTGCTCGAATTTAGTGCAACCACTAATCGAGCTTAATTAATTTTTTCGCTCTATTTTTCATGTTTTATTTTTTTTGCACTGCTAATCCAAGACCAAGTCTTGTACATTCTTTCTTGTGTTATTTTTGTGCAAGATAAATGATCCATTAAGAAGGCTATAGCACCGCCAGACCCCCACTATTTTCAGGAGAAGACTTCATCTACTGGAAGGGGAGGATGGAGTACCACCTCAAAACGTAGGTGGAGATGTGGATTGTGATCCAGGCTGGGTTTACACTTCCAACAGATGACGACGACATCCCACAGCCTTGCGAGAAGTGGGATCCCACGATAAAGTGAAAGATTGAGGCTAACGCTAAGGCAACCCAGACCCTCCAATGCGGCCTCACAAAGGAGGAGCTCAACCGGGTTGGTCCCTTCATAAGTGCAAAAGACTTATGGGACAAACTCATTGAGCTGCATGAGGGAACCTCAGATACTAAAGTGAGCAAGCGCGACCTTCTTCTGAACAAACTCTACAACATCAGAATGCAAGAAGGTGAATCCGTGAGTGGGCTACACGCACGGATTCAGGATCTGCTCAATGGACTCCACGCCATAGGACAACTCGTGGAGAATCGAGATGTCATCAGGTACGCTTTGAAAGTGTTCCCTAGGAACACCTTGTGGGCATCAATGGTTGATGCATATAAGGTCTCCAGGGACCTTTCTAAAATTAAGTTGGACAATTTTTTTTTAATTTGAACTGCACAAACAGACTAATGCCAATCCAGTCGAGAAAGGGATTGCTCTTTTTGCAGGCCAAACCAAGGAATGGAAGACAAGATGTCGAACTAAGGAAGAATCCGAAGACTCATCGGGTTCCAAAAGCAAAGATGAGGTTGCTACCGAACTAGTCAATCTAGTTTGGAAGATGTTCAAGAAGAAATGTGGAATCCAAAAATCTAAAATGAAGAAGGTGATCCAGAAGGCTGGATCCAACAAAACACCAACCAACAAGGCTGAAATCACCTGTTACAATTGCAATGAGAAGGGGCATTTCAAGGTCGAATGTCCTAATCAAAAAAGGAGCGTAAAACGAAGAAGAAGACGCTAAAGGTCACCTGGGATAAGTCCTTCTCAGAAGACTCAGAGGAGGAAGCAAACACAAGCTTCCTAGCTCTCCTAGCAAGAGAGGAGATTGCTGAGTCCGAGATCAAACCAGACATAGAGTCAGAAGCTGAATCGGAATCAAGCCACGAATCCGTATCCAGTTCAGAAGGTCCAAATAGCAATGTAAGCAATAGTTTAACAGATAAATTATATTTTATAATATATTGCTTGACTAAAAAATAGCAAAGTCTAGTGTCCAAGTTAACTCTCTCCAAAAGGAGGTAACACTCCTCAAGGAGAAAGTTAACATCAGCTTGTCAACTAAAAATGTTCAGGCTAGAATTTCAACTCAAGTCCAACTTGAGAAAGAAAATTCCAAACTGAAACTTCAAGTTGACGATCTAAAAAGGTCATTGGAAAAGTTTACTGCGGGCTCCAAGTATCTTAACATGATGCTTGAAAATCAAAGAGTTGTGTACAACAGATCTGGACTTGGACACAAAGTCAGACATAGATCTTATTTGTCTATGGTAAATCGAACCAAGAAACCCGAGTCCAAGCATGGGTTCCTAAGTCCAGCCTAATCAATCAAGTTGGACTGAACCAATACTGGGTCCCCAAGGATCAAATACACTATCTGATCAGACCCAACAGGGGTCATGATCCAAGGGGATCCAAAACTATTTTAGTTAGATAAGACTTGTTTGATTTTATTTTTTTTTATTTTTATTTTTTTTTAAACTTAGATTGAACCTAGGTTAGTTAAGGACATAGGCTTGATTAATACTTGCCCAACCTAGTACAGGGTGGGGCGAGATGATAGTACGCTAGGGAAAATCCAATTTAGGTAGTCAAGTGGGGTAAGGAGTACCCTATTTAGTTTACCTAGTTGAGTGGAACTAATTGAAGCTATCTCGCCAAACCCTAGACTAGTTAGATTAGAGTTCTTTCCTTAGATTAACTAAGTGTATAATTTCTCGAACTAGCTTTGTCTTAGAAGGTGGTCATTGTTTTGATACCCAAGAAGGCCCCTGTGCCTCACCACTACCTGGAAGCTAATTCTTGAAATGTATACTTAATTAGTCGATAGTTAAACTTGAATCTAACTCAAGGTTAATCAAGTCTTAAAAAATCACACTTCAATTAATTAAGATAAAAATTAAAAAATTATCTCACACAATCCATAGGATTAACTGCTTGATAATCTAGACATGGGTGAGATGGAACTAGGAATCAATTTAATTAAAGTTAATTAATTAATCATACCTTAACATAATTAATTATACCTTAACTTAATTAATTAATTCTTAAAAACCTTAACTTAATTAATTTAAACTTAACCTTAATTAATTTTTAATTAATTTAATTTTTAACTTAAAATTAATTTTTAACTTAACTAATTAATTTTTAACTTAACTTAATTAATTTTTAACTTAACTAATTAATTTTAAACTTAACTTAATTAATTTTAAAACTTAATTAATTAATTTAACTTAACTAATTAATTAAAACTTAATTAATATTTAATTTCAACGCGTAAGCCTGGCCCAACATAATCTGAGTGCCCGGATATAAATCCAGGTGCCTTAAACTCTTCCTGAACACCGCCCACAGTTTCATGTAGGCACCCCCGATTTTAGAATCCAATGGAAAAAAGCAAGTGCCCTGCACCGCATGAAATCCAAGCACCCCGATTGAATCTAGACGCCTAGATCATGTCTATATAGGGGCCCGAGACCTAAGTTTCCAATCGCCCACAATTTCCTTTCAACTCACGAAAAGGTTTCCTCGTGGTTGTCAAGCATTTATAGGTCTTCATTTCTTTAGTATTCCATCTGATATGCCTAGGTAAGCCCTTAAACTAATCCTAAATTCAATTAAGTTACTTTCTTTAGTTAAAATCTTAATTTATGCATTAGGATTAAGAGGAAGACCACTGAGGCTGGGACCTCTAGTACCCCCAGCACAGATCCTAGATTCCCCACTGAGGAGCTTAGGATTAGATTTGCATCATTGACATTTGTACCCCTGCATTCTAGATATTTATGTAGGATATTTTTTTTATGTTCATGCATACCTTCCATGGAGGTCGTAGAGCATTATGGTCTAGAGAGATTAGTTTATTGTACTAGCTCGGTTAACACAGGTATGTGTGCTGAGTTGTACAATAACCTAGTTCAGATCGACGATCTGACTTACTCCACCGAGTTGGAGATAAAGATTTGATTCTATCTCCCACCATCATTAGAGAGCACTTAGGACTTAGATATTCATCATGTCCATTTTTGTGCTACCCCCTAGGGATGGACCTTTTGGTGATCCCTACTCACATATCACATTAGACATCATGCATTCATACTTTTTTAGAGAGGAGCGGGTCCCTATAGTGACCCAGTTTCCATTAGTCAGACTCAAAGTACAAGACTATATTCTGTACAGAGTCTTAGTGACTTGCATTCTACCCTTAACTACCAGGGATGTCGCGATGATGTGACCATTTCATATATTTCTTTTATATGCACTACATTATAGATTAGACATAGATATTAGTTTACATATGTTTCATACCATCATCTTTTCATCTAGTGTCACCACTAGTAGGAGAGTCCATATGCCCTACTGCCACATTTTAACCTCACTCCTAGCATCCCTTGGGTTTGACATCACCTCAGATGAGGTCAAACTAGTTAGTGAGTTTGACATGTTAGGCATTAGGAACTTCTCCTTATTGGGGTCCATATAGATGAGGATGAGATCTTATCCTGGAGATGGGGGAACCAACCTCAGCCATAGCAAGCAATCGAGGATGAGGAGGACGACATCGACCTAGCTGATCTTCTTCAAATCCCTCCACATCCATCTCCTATCACTCTAGAGCAGAGAGTGATCAGACTTGAGGAGTCAGTCACTAGTCTGCAGCAGACAGTGATCAGTCAGTATGAGAGTCTGCAGGAGGAGGGTAGAGCTAGGCATACTGAGATGATGGGCATGCTCAGATTTCAGGACATGGGCCACCCTCATCCACCACCCCAATAGACCCCACTAGTTTTTTTTATTGAATTGTATTTTGACTTTAGTTATAAGTGTTAACTTTGACTCATTTACTATTTAGTGCATTGACTTATCTTATCTTATTGCATTTTTTTCTTAATTAGGAATGTGCTTGGTAGACTAAGGATAAATTTTTTTAAAATTATTTTTGTCACAATGTTTTTTTCAAAAATCATGATTTTCTCAAATCTACTATTACTTATATTTTTAAAAAATGTTTCAAAATTATTTACTCATCATTTTTTGAAAAAAAAAACTTAGTTTCAAAAAGATATTTTCAAATTTCTTTTGATTTCAAAATTAAAGGTAAAATTTGGACTTAGCCTAGGCACTCACAGTAGAGATCATGCACCTATAGATTTAGGCTAACCGCATCTCATAAAGCACACTAGATATAAATTGCTTGTGTATTGTGAAACCTAGAACGGTGCGAGATGCATAGGGTAAAAGCCTGAGTTTTCGATGCTTATGTCCGTGCATCAAAATAAATTTGGGATAAAAATAATAAACATGGATCAAGTTAAGTGTTCCTATTTAGTAAAGGACTAGCTGAAATGATACACTTAAACTTAACTAACTTGGTTAAACTGCTATCTTTTGATAGTCAGTCAATACCAATAAGTTAGACATGTACCTAAAGAATAATATTTTTTTATCTAAGTATTTTTATATAGAATATATAAATGACATTCTTGGACTCAAACTCAACTTTTAACGTGATTAAAATTATATTTATGTTTTTTCAAGACTTTTTCAAAAAACCCTTGATAATATTTTCAAACCCCCTTAAGTTTATTAAGCATTTTTTTATTATGTCAAAGGGAGAGAGTACGATCAAGTTAAAGTAAAATTTCAAAATGTTTTATTTTAATTTTTATTGCAAAGAGTTTTCAAAATAGACTTGGAAAATTTTCAAAATCTTTTCTTTTTGAAAAAAGCTTTTACAAAATATTTTGAAAATATTTTCAAAAAGCTTAAGTATGACTTGGATGATTCTTAAACAAATTGACAAGGCAAAAGAACCATGTCAAGATCAAGAGGAGAGAGAAAAATACAATTTTAATTTTTCTCTGACAAAGTAAACCTTAATTTCAGGGAGGAGAATTTGAAATTAATGGGGAGTAACACTTTTTAAACTTAGAATTTTCATTATTGACTTGGAAATTTATAATGAACTTGTATTGTTAAAGCAATTTATAATTAACTTGGAACCTAAGTTGCCATAATCCAAAAGAGAGAGATTGTTGGTGCAGGGAACACCAGATGATCGAACCTGAGTTTTGATAATGACAAAGGGTTCAAGTTAAGTCTGTGTAGTGGACTAACAAACTGAACTAAGTGTGCAAGTAGCATAGGAAAGTCCTAGTTGAGGCTAGGTAAAGGAAGCCCTAGTTGTAGCTAGGCAAGAAAGCCCTAGTTTGAAGGACTGGACAAGGAAGACTTGGTTTGAAGGACTAGGCCTAGTTTGGAGGACTAGGTAAGGAAGATCTAGTTTGGAGGACTGGGCAAGAAAGTCCTATTCAGGAGGACTGGACAGGAAGTCTTGGCAGATCAGAGCACCAGGTGAGGAAAGTCTAGGTGGGTTTGGAGGACCGGACATCTAGCAATGAAAGTCTTAGGGGCCGAGGATCAAGGCTGAGCAAAAGTTCAATGGGTTTGGAGGACCAGGTTGGCAAAAGGTAACTTCTCCCAAGTGGAGTGGGTGAGGATGCATTCCCAAAAAAGAGAATAGTAGGCGTCAGTCTGACTTAGGATTTCACTAGAAACCTAAAGTCAAGACCAAACAGTTTGCCAAAACTGTTACTTTTCTGTTTATACTTTATTTCTGTACTAACTTGTGATGCAGAAAGGAGGGGTGAAACTTTATGTTCCGAGCGCCCTTATCTGGATCCAGGCGATCGGACAGTCCAGGCGCCCGGAAGGGATCCAAGCATCAGAAGTCAGTCGAACGGGCCAGCAAGGTGGATGAGGTGGCAGAGTCCCAATGGTCGGGACACCTCAGCCTCCAGGCGCTCGGAGAGGCTCTAAGCGCCCAGATAAGGATAAGGCGTTGTGGAGTCAAAGTTGATCCAGCAACCTCCACGTCAGCATCCAAGCGCCCGGAAGGGATACAGGTGCCCGAAAGATGCCAAGTCAGCATCGGAAGCGGATTGACGGGATGACGTGGAGGCGTCCGGAAGGACTTCCAGGCGCCCAGATCAGCCTTTATAAGCAGCTGCGAGGGAAAACCCTAAGATCAACTTACTACACTACTACGATGACTTCCTACGCGCAAACAGCCAATCTAGTACACTGTTGTAACGCCGAAGAGCTGCACCAACATCTACACTTCAGTTCTCATCTTCTAAGTCGGTAACCTTTACATTGTTGCTTTTGTACTTAACATTTAGGACATTAATAAGGATTTACCGTTCCTAACAAATTTTGTAAAGCGACAAACTTCTTCTTATAAGAGGAAAGTTTTTATAGTGGATTGTCCGTCGAAAATGATCAAGGATTATGGGCCTTGGAGTAACAGCCTGTGACTGTGAACCAAGTAAACAAAAGCATACTCATCTCTTATTTTCTGCTACAGTTTTTATTTACGCACTCTGTTTTATGTATGATTTATCGAACGAGTGAAAAAGTAATAAAGCGCTATTCACCCCCTCCCCTAGCGCTCTAACTCGATCCTACATTGATATATGTTTAAAGTAAGTGTGAATCAATCTCCTATACCACAACTAAATTTTCTCTAGTTGTGTCAAAGACATTTGAGTGAGGAGCTAGGTAGATTGATTGTGCAAATATTGTTTTGTCTAATTCCTTTAAGAGATATATCAAGATATTTAATTAAACATTTAGTAGATTGAATTTCTACTATTTATCCAATATCACACAATTGACCAACACTAAGTAAATTAAATTCAAATTTATCAATAAGGAATACTTTTTGAATAATAAAATCAGACTTAAGTTCAATCTTACCTGTCACAATTTCTTTAAGTTTCCCATTATTTCCGAAGGCCATTGATGCTAAGTTCTTGAGTTTTAGCTTTGTAATTTTTTACTATCTCCAGTCATATATTTGAAGCACCCACTATCCAACATCTATTGGTCTAAATTTTTATTTTTTCCTACACACAAAGTATATGTTATGGTACTCTCTAATTTCTTGGATCCTATGTGGTTAAATTATTTGATCATATTTTGAATAGTAAGTTCTTACATCTCACCCATTCTAAGTGTTTAATACATGGTAGCCTTATGGATTCTTGTGAGATGGTTTTGTTTTTAATTAATTTAATAATAATTTGGAAGAGTGTTTAATCTTGGATTAAATTCAAGTTTAGCTTTGGGACAATTAAGTGAGCATTTCTTAAATTGGCTTTAGGTTATATCGAGGCACATGGGCCTACTTTGGACAACCACTTTCCTGACAAAGATGATAAAAGAAATAACACACCTAAACTAACTTAATACAAAACTTTGGTCTAACTAGTTTAGGATGAGGTGAGTTAGATTTAGCTAATTCCACTTAGCTAGGTGCACTAGGTAGGATACGCCTTATTTATCCTAAACATGCACTTATTTAAGCTTTCCTAACATACTATTAGCTCATCTCATCCTGATACTATGTTATAAAGATCAAACATTCATTTGTCCTATATAGCCATTCTAGTTGTATGTAGCCATTCTAAATTAAGCATTTAATGAAAATAATTAAACATATCAAGCATGCATAAGCATTTAAAAGAAAATGAAATTAAATGCTCCCCCTAGATAGATGGTTATATTGACACAAATTTTTTCTTATCTCCCCTAGATCACAATTTTGATATTTTTATTTCTACATAATGAATTTGATCCTTAAGAATCCAATACTTGTTATATCCTATTTGATTAATCAAGCATGACTTAGGAACCCAAGCTTTAACTATTTTCTTTGTAGTAACTTGTCTGTTTAGTAAGGAGATGTATGATCTATGATAAGTTTTTGACTCGTATTCAAGTCTGGATTTATTGTACACAGTTAGTTGAGATCCAAGTATCATGTCTAGATACTTGAAATCTGAAGTAAACTTTTCCAACATTACCTTAAGTTCTTAACTTGACATTTCAAGAGAAAATTTTCTTCCTCAAGTTTTTGAACTTAAGTTGATATTTTTTCTTGAACTTGGTTAGTAGAAGAACTAAGTTTAATCTCCCCCTTAAGGTCTTCACCTCCGTAAGAAGTGATCTAACCCGTTCATTGGATTTAGCTAACTTATTGGTTAAGCAAGTAATTATTGTATACAACTTATCTACTAAAGGAGATGTGATCTACAGAAACAAGTCACAATGTTATCCCAGCATCTAACAGTGCAAGATCGTAAAAGTCACCTTTCAAATCCGATGGATCATTGTCATGGTCATTATGGTGGTTATGACAAGCAAGTTCCCGCAGAAGAAGTCTCACACCGTGATCGTAATACCCAAGACGAGATTCTTGATCTACAGCGACAAATCACAAAGTTATTCCAGTGTCTAGCAGTGACAACCCTAGATTTGCTATGTCACGAATAGGGTTGCAAATTGATTTAAATTATCGAAAACCCATAATAAATTCAAACAAATGAAGTATAGGGGCCTCGAGTCATATTTTTCCAAGGACTAGTAAACAATTGCTTAAATTGAGCTTAGGTGTTGTATTTTTGGGGTTTTCTCTGAAAATGGGATTTTGAGATTTTGAAAGGAATTATAAATGAAGATCAACAAGTGAAAAATGCTAAAAATAAAACCCTAAAGCAAACTAACTCTAATGCAAGCTAAATGAAGCCTAGAATGCGAGAAAAATTAGCAATGCAAGAAAATGCAACAAAACAATTGCAAGTTATTGAAACTAACTACCTAAATCCTAGAATGCAATGGAAACACTTAAACTAGCCTATCCTAAATCTAATGGCACGGAACAGTGATGGCACAGTAACAAGAAGAAGAATAAAAAGAAGTTCTAGCTAAGCTAAACAAAATCTAAGAAAGCTCTAAGGTAATACCTAAATTGCAATGAATGGCATAAACTAAGCTATCCTAAATGAACAAATTGGCAAACGGCATGGCACGGGGAAGGTTTTGGCACGGAACAGTGCAATTTGGCACGGCACAGTGAATGAACTAGGTTATCAGAAACTAATCAGACAATACAATGAAATCGAAGCTAATAGCATGAGATTAAATCCAAAAACAACTTAACTAGCAATAGGGATTAACCAAACTCAAACAACTAGCAATTGTTAACAGGCAAATGCAGTAAACACGAGATTACAGAATGAAATGTTCAGAAACAGCAATTAAACATCAGAAACTCATCCATCCCTCTTCTTCCCTTCGATTCTCCTCATCTGGTGTCAATCAAGCTGTTGAATCCACAATGTGGGCTTCAATAATCCTCAGTCAAGCTTCAATTGGACCTCTGGTGTGATTTCCTTGCAACCACAGATGCTGCTCAGCCCGAAAAACCCTCTTCGGACAGAAACAGAGCTGCGCAGGGCTTTTGAGCTGGCAAAAACTGGATTCCTTGCTTCTTCTTGCTCCGATTGGCTTGCTGATGCTATAGGATTGCTCGCGATCCTAGGAGAACCCCTCAAAGGATCGCGGCGTCGGATTGTGCTGTGGATGGCCGGAACAGAAGAAACAGGGAATGGCCGCCGAAGAAACCCTCGCCGTCGTGCGCCTCCTCCAGCTGCCGGAATATACCCAATCGGACCGGCTTCGAACTCCTCTTGGATCAAGGAATGCGATGGAATTGATTTGGGTGGACGGGGCTGCGCCGTGGAGTACGTCGCCGAGCAGAGGAAGCTTGTCGCGGGGACGACGATGAACAGTGGCGGGTGGCCACTGTTCATCGATTAAAGTTCGGTTTATATACCGCTGATTAATCTGATGATCTCAGCCGTCCATTTTTGATCCAATGGTCAGAACTTGATCTAGGGTTTAGGGCAGCTTAGGGCTTCCAAAAAATTTGAGGGATCTTGATCGGGCTTGATCTAGGTCATGTCCTCCATGTTGGCTTGATCAATTTGGGCAAATTGACTCGATTTGATCGCGATTGAGCTCGAGTTTGATCCGATTTGAACCCTAAAATCAATTAAAACTCAATTAATGCAAAAATTTACCATTAAATCATGAAAATTATAATCAAGCCTTCAGATTATGCAATATAGACACAAATATAATCAAATCGATTCATTAAATAATTTATTTTCATGCAAAAATCCAAAAATTGAATCGATTAAAATGCATAAAACCCTAACTCATCAAATTCCCCCACACTTACCCTTGAGCGTCTCGCTCAAGCCAATAAAATAAACTAAGATCGTACCCCCCCTAGATCATTCTTAATCATGATTAGAAACAATTAAAAGGGAATTATCTAAGTTGTAGAGTCTCAAAAGCTTAAATCCATGGACTAACCCTTGTACTTGGTTAACCACATAGCAAGTTTCACCCTTCATGATTAATTGAGAAAAATGCATCACACTAAATCTCACGAGGTTGTTTTCAATGAATAAATCAGTGGCTCTCATCCTAATTCTAATTCATGATCAAAAGTGAAATGGAGCTCACTCAAGCAACTTAAGTTTCATGCATTACCATAGGCTTGCTTGTTTTCTACTCTCCACTACCATTCTTAATTTGGAATCCACATATACTAGGCTTATTGAAAACATAAAGAAGCAATAACTGAAACAAAGGAATTATAAAATGTAGAAAGACAAATTCAAGAGAAAAGAATTTTCAAGGATAAACTAAAGGAAGTGGTAGACATGGGTATAGTTAAATGCTATCAATGAACCTTGCCATCCTTCCTAATTTCTCTTGTATTCCATTTGTTTTAGTGTGGTTTTCAAATCCATGAACCAAGGATGAGTTAAACTCATGAGGTTCTTCTTCCTTGATACAAACCTTCTTCTTCTTTTCTTTTTCTTTTCTTCAACACCCCCAAATGTGCCATTTTTGCATTTTCCTTTGAATCAAGCTCAATCCTTTCACATTTAGGTTTCACAAGAGATAAGAAATAGCATCCAATCATCAGAAATCAAAATTCACTTCACATGAAACCGCAATTTCAATGTATCATTGGCACGCTTAATTCAAAAATTATTGAAATTGAATTTGAAACTTTGCTTGTTCTCTCTTGTTTCTTGCTGTTTTGCCTCCATTCTTTTTCCATAATGAAGCTTGATTGATAATGCTAATAGTTCCATGCAAAGTTCTGTAAAAATTCAGTTTCAAAGGATCAGTAGCTCAAAAAATCCATGCAAAACTGGCTCAGATCAGTGGCTGGAAAAAAAAACTAAACTCAACAAATTTTTCTGAACTTGTTTTCTAAGTTTGAATGGGATTAAATTTCACAAGAATTGATCAGCTTATCCAAGCTTGATACTCTACTTGAACCTGTTGAAAATGTTGTTTTCTTTTTTTTTTTTTTTTCTTTTTTCTGTTTTTTTTTCTGATATTTGCAGCAACAGCCTTGAACAATTGATCTGAATTTGTTGTTTAGAAATGACTGAAATGGAGTAGGTTTTACCATGGTCCATCCATTGATCAGATTCTTGATAACTTCCTTGATACATTCCTTCTTATTTTTTTTTTCTTTTTCTTTTTCTCTTCATTTTTTTTTTTTTTTCTCTGATGTAATGCATTTCGAATCTGAGTTTGTGCCCTTAGTTTGCTACACTTCAATCCACTTCTTCAAATGAATCTCCATTGATTTGTTGAAAGCAATCTAGGCAAACTTATTCAACTTCAACATCTCTTCACAAATTTTTTTTTTCTTTTTAAACATGTTTTCTTTTCCAATCTTGTTTCAACTTTGATTTCTGATCATAAACAATTATTAGCACTTCTTTAAGCCTTTCATAGCTTCACAACATAGAAGCTTCAGTAATTACATCATAGCAAATCACAAGGGCTTCAAAAATTTCAAACTTGGCAATTGGGTACTTGTCTTGGCACATGTGGCTTGCACTTGATTCCCACTTGGTTTACCAACTCAATTCCTACCTTTTGAATCCTCCTTTTCACTGTCATTTCAGAACATTTCTGTGCCTTCTTTTTATGCTCAAATCTGGCCACAAATCCAAAGCATAAGTTCCTAAACCCGGCCACAAAACAATTCAACTTCTTGTTTTCAACTTCATAACCTCTCATCAATGGAAAACCCTCAAAATAACTCATCAATGCATTATATTGCTAACATGACTCAATGCATTCTGATATCAACAAATTCCAACTCAATTCAGTGATTCAAAAACAAAGAAACCAACGAGAGGTTGAAAACAACTCATGTGAATCTTTCTCTAGAGAATTTAGCACTTGATCTTCTAATTTTCTTGAAAGAAATTCTCAACTTCATATATCATCACAAAAATCATCATAACATCATAACAATGAAACTCTCAAGTGCTCTACTTGAAATTCTCTTTTTCACATTGCTTCTAATCAAAATTGGCACAAAACCTCCAACTTTTGGCACACTTCTCATTCTTTTCTCAAAAAAAATTTTTTTTTCTTCAAAATTTCAAACCTCCTCCCCCACACTTAAATCATTGACCGTCTCGGGCAAAGGAACATCAATAACATTCAAAAATACCCATGTCCAAGAGAGCATGAAAATTGAATCGAAAATGGGGGTGAAAAAATATAAAGGAAAATGGTTAAACATGGATGAAGCATAAAATTGTATGGTTTATGGGGAAAATTTTTAAACCTAAATAAATGTGGACCCATCATAGATATTGTAGCCTTGAAAGAAAACAAGCAAGTTCTAGTGTGGCAATCACTTAAGTGCATCACATAAAATGGTTAACCTCACTAGGTATAAAAATCACATTTTCTCAAGTTCATCAATCTAGGTTCCATTACTAAGGGTCATGCAAGCATTCAAAAGTGTTCATCCATGGACTTAATTCCTAGAATAATCAATCAAATTTAATTCTCTTTCAAGAGCTTCTAACATGATGTAAAGAAGTCCTAGGGGGGTACACTTTCAAGGTTCTTATTCCCTACCCTAAACCATGCATGCAATGGTTTTTTTTTTTAACATGCTCATGAAAATGAAACTTATTACTGATTTAAACTGAAAATGCAAAATAAAAACTAATATGGTATTAACAATGAAAAGAAAAGTGAAAGTTGGAACAAACTCCCCTGAGTCCTGGCGGTTGTAGAAGATTCAGTAATAAAATCCACGCCGGTAATGGAATGGATCGGGGAGAGGTAAGCATCTTCAGAATAATATATGTGCCATGAATGTGCTGAGTTGCTTTCTCAAAATTCTTCACCTCCTTGGATGGTGTCTCAGGTGGTCGGAGATGATTCAGATGGAGCACCCACTTGGGAAGCTCGATTGTTGCTTGAATTGTTGGGGCCTTTTTCAGCATTAAATGGAGACTTTATCAACCTTGGAAGTGTGCAATCTGATTTTTCAAATAAATCTGCAAGGCCAAAGACAGAACCCATCTTCCACACGCATGTGGAGTAAGAAAGAGCAGAAATAACAATATCAAAATGTGTAGGGCATGCATAAAGAAATGACTCACATCCAACAAAATCAAAAACTGGTACCTCTATGACATTTTCTGAATGATGGGCATGAATACTAACCATGGATGAATAGGAGGTACCTGAAGCATGACAAATACTGGAGTGATCACAAATAAGCCCTAATTGCTGATTATGTGGCTCCACAACTTCATCCTCCTCAGATGAGGTTTCCTGCTCTAACTCAAGTGAATGTATACTAACTGGAAGTGATTCTTGGGGTATTGCCTCCATGCAATCCCCTACACTCATACATCTATCCTCAAAATCCTCTGATACCTCAATCAAAAGTGGTGGTCCCTGGGGCTCAGTGCAATCCCCTACACCCATTTGATCAGGCTCCATATCAGCTTCCTCCAGGTTCTCAGCAATGAAGACTGACACTGGCTCTGAAGGATTTGATTCTCTTTGTGGTTTATGCTCCATGTCTTGATCAGAAACTGAGATAGGTGTCTGAAGTCTTGGGTCTGGAATAGTTTTATCACGTCGGAATACCATAACGCTCTCATCCTCTAATGGATTCAGAAATGACTGAGATGGTGGCGATGGTGGTTGATTGGACCCTTGGGATTGAAGCTGACTGATAATAGTGCCCATGTGACTCATCTGTCTTTCAAAATTTTGAATATCAGTGTCTTCTTGTTGTTGTAAGCTTTGTTGCAGTCTCTCCTCAAGTTTTTGTAGTTGTTGAATGAGCCCATTAGAACTCCCAAAATTCCCTTGATGTGCATTGGACCTTTGTTGATTTTGAAATTGAGTGGGCTGCTGAAACTGAGTATAAATCTGTCCACTTTGAGAAAAGAATGGTTGGCATTGATTTTGGGCTTGAAATGATGGATTTTGATGTTGAAAATTCCCTTGAAAATTCCATGAATGTTGCTGAAAATTATCGCCATGAAAATCTTGATTTAGGGGTTGTTGGAAGCCTTGTTGAAATTGCCCCATCTGAAAATTCTGATTTTGAAGTTGAAATTGAAATTGTTGATCCACATGTTGAAAATCCACATGCAAAACCTTGATATGGCTCCTGCAAATAAAAATTTTGATGTTCAGATTGTTGATAAAATGGTTGTTGATAAAAAGAATTTCCATACATTTTAGAACCCAACAATGATCAAAGTAACAATAAAGGAAATTATTCATAAGCTCAAATCAAACAATTTCTACTAGTTATTCCCCGGCAACGGCGCCAAAATTTGACAACCCTAGATTTGCTATGTGTCACGAGTAGGGTTGCAAATTGATTTTAAATTTATCGAAAACCCATAATAAATTCAAATAAATGAAGTATAGGGGCCTCGAGTCGTATTTTTCCAAGGACTAGTAGACAATTGCTTAAATTGAGCTTTCGGTGTCGTATTTTTGGGGTTTTCTATGAAAATGGGGTTTTGGTGGTTTTGAAATGAAATATAAATGAAAATTAGAAAATGAACAATGTAAGTGAAAAATGCTAAAAATAAAACCCTAAAGCAAACTAAACTCTAATGCAAGCTAAATGAAGCCTAGAATGCAAAAAATTAGCAATGCAAGAAAATGCAACAAAACAATCCAAGTTATTGAAACCAACTACCTAAATCCTAGAATGCAATGGAAACCACTTAAACTAGCCTATCCTAAATCTAATGGCACGGAACAGTAATGGCACAGTAACAAGAAGAAGAATAAAAAGAAGTTCTAGCTAAGCTAAACAAAATCTAAGCAAGCTCTAAGGTAATACCTAAATTGCAATGAATGGCATAAACTAAGCTATCCTAAATGAACAAATTGGCAAACGGCATGGCACGGAAAAGGTTTTGGCACAGAATAGTGTAATTTAGCACGGAACAGTGAATGAGCTAGGTTATCAGAAACTAATCAGACAATACAATGAAATTGAAGCTAATAAGCATGAGATTAAATCCAAGAACAACTTAACTAGCAATAGGAATTAACCAAACTCAAACAACTAGCAATTGTTAACGGGCAAATTAAAGTAAACACGAGAAAAGAATGAAATGTTCAGAAACAGCAAATAAAATCAGAAACTCATCCATCCCTTCTTCCTTCGATTCTCCTCATCTTGGTGTCACTCAAGCTGTTGAATCCACAATGTGGAGTTCAATAATCCCTGCAAGCTTCAATTCGACCTCTGGTGTTTTCCTTGCAACCAAGCATGCTGCTCAGCCCGAAGAAACCCTCTTCGGACAGAAACAGAGCATGTGCGAGGGCTTTTGAGCTGGCACAAACTGGACTCCAAGCTTCTTCTTGCTCCGATTGGCTTGCTGATGCTATAGGATTGCTCGCCGAACCTCAGAGAACCCCTCCAATGGAACGCGGCGTCTGATTGTGCAGCAGATGGCCGGAACAAGAAGAAACAGGGGTGGTTGGCCGCCGAAGAAACCCTCTCCGTCGAGCCTCCTCCAGCTGCCGGATTTACCCAAAGAACCGGATTCGAACTCCTCTTGGATCAAGGATGGCAATGGAATTGATTTGGGTGGACGAGGGCGCGCCTGATGTACGTCGCGAGCAGAGCATTTCGCTCGCGGGGACGATGAACAGTGCGGCGGCACTGTTCACCGATTAATGTCTCAGTTTATATACGCTGATTAATCAAACGATCTGGGCCGTCCATTTTTGATCCTGATGGTCAGCTTTGATCTGGGGTTTAGGGCAGCTTAGGGTTTCCAAAAATTTAAGGGATCTTGATCGGGCTTGATCTAGGTCATGTCCTCCATGTTGGCTTGATCAATTTGGGCAAATTTGACTCGATTTGATCGCAATTGGTTTGAGCTCGATCCTTGAATCCGATTTGAGCCCTAAAATCAATTAAACTCAATTAATGTCAAAAATTTACCATTAAATCATGAAAATTATAATCAAGCCTCAAATTATGCAATATAGGACAAATACAATCAAATCGATTCACTTTAAATAATTTATTTTCATGACAAAAACCCAAAAATTGAATCGATTAAAATGATAACATAAAAACCCTAACTCATCAATGACAATCAACAGCATGGTTCATCTATCAACGAAGTCCAAATCTCCATCGTCTCACCTAGCATTGATTTGGCGTCTCAATTCATTCAGTATGAAGAAAATGAGATCGAGTTCCAACGTCTAACGGCCCAAGATCTTAAAGATCATGAGGTACGTGGTCAAGATCATGATAGGCAGGTTCCAGATGAGGAAGCCTCACACTGTGATCGTAGTGCCCAAAATCTTAAAGGTCATAAGTTTTTTTCTTTTTACTTGGATATAATTTTTCTTGAGAAAGATATGGACGACAACAATCAAATAGTCGGTGATCCAATTTATAATGAAGACAAGACCGAGTCAATTAGCGAGCCAGTATATGATGAGGTATTTTATGATGATAATTGTGAGATTCTAGATGACAAGTTATCTGAGGATGCTCAGTTTATGTTCAATCAGAAGTACAACAACTGCCTAGATATTTGACTGAGTTAATATCAGAGGATCTTCCTTCCATTCCGCCACTTATGCGACGACTTTTGATTCATCAGCACTTAAAGATTTTTTATTTTGAAGACACTATCCTGAACTCGATGATGAGTTCTTTTCAACTTGGGTCGTGTGATGTAGGAGCATCCAGCAACACGATTTGTTCATGTCTTCCGATACAATTATATTCCCTTCCGAGCTGTGACGAGAAGAACTCGAGGCTACCAACCTCCCTTTTAAGCCTTGAAAAAGGATGATTGAGACTATTGACAAGAAAGATGATCAATTCGTGGCCTTCTGATGTCATACTCGTCAGCGGATCGATAAAGATTTCTAAAGTCCAGCAACTACTAGAAGATTTTGTTGAATTGATATCAGATGATCTTCTTCCTGGGCGACCATTTGACACTACTTTAAACTCGAGGACGAGTTCTTTCAACCTGGGGTGACTGATGCAGGAAGATCTAAAGATTGGGTCGTGTGAGATCCGCAGAAGATCAATGATAATACATACAGGTTGTGCCTTCTGAGTCACTTGAAGACTTCCGACGTTTTTAATGTGAAGCATTTGAGTCCGTGTTCAGGGGATGCTGATGATACTTCTATGAACTCGAGGACGAGTTCTTTTCAACCTAGGGCGACTGATGCAGGAGGATTTGAAGATTTTTATTATTAATTTTGATAATTTTTATTTTTAATAATTTTTAAAGTTTTTGGTATTTAGAATAGTTTTGAAAAGTTCTATTTTTTTATTTTTAGGATTTTTCATAAATCTGTTTAGGATTTTTAGGATTGAATCTATTAAAATTTTTCTTAGGATTTTATATTTGAAGTTCGTTTAGGATTTTTAGGATTTCGAGTCTGTTAAGAAATTTTTCTTTTTATTAGGAATTTTTCTTTTCGAGTTTGTTAAGAAATTTTTCTTTTTATGAGGAATCTTTCTTTTAGAGTTTGTTAAGAATTTTTTTTTTTAAGAATCTTTCTTAGGGTTTGGGTCTATATAAACATCTTATGAATTGATGTTTAGGAAGAAGAAGTTTTAGTTTAATAATATTTTTTGTAATGCCGTTTATTTCCCTATCTCTTGTTATTCTTCTGAATTAACAAGTTTTAAAAAATTATTTCTGATGTTCGCAGTCGAACCAACGGATTCAATATTGCCCCGGGATAATCACTATCCCACCCGGCGTCAGATGTTACCTCATTATCCAAGTCTTACTAGTCAGAATTTGATTCTAACTCGAACTCTTGTTCTTACTCGGATTCGGATCCAGCTACTTCCTCCTTAGCTATTAAAGCCATGAAGTTAATATGGTCTAGTTCCTCTACGTCTAATTCTAAGGATGACTCATCCCAAGTAACCTTGAGCACCTTCTTTCTCCTTAATTTCTTGGGTTTATACTCCTTTAGGTTGGAGCATTTAGACTTGTAATGTCCTTTTTGATTGCATCCGTAGCAATTTACCTCCAATTTTGACTTTCTCATTTTATTTTGACCCGCTTCTTAGCCTTTAGCTTGAATTACCTTTTTGATATCTATCTTGGTAAAGATCTTCTTCTTCTTAAATATTTTCAGGGCAAAGTTCATGATTTTTGAAGTTAACTCCTCATCATCTTCATCTGAGTTTGCCTTGTCTTTCAATTCCGACTCCAATCGAGAGTTTGACTTAGCCACCTTGCTTTTGATGTGTCCTTTTGATGTGTCCTCTAATTAAAGTTATACCTTTCTCTTTTAGGTTCAAGTTAATATGCTCATGTAATTCTAGTTCCTAGAATAGTTCATCTTTACTGTAGATAAATTCCTAGACACTTTATATGCATCAACCATTGATGCCCTGTGTTTTGAGGAAAAGCTTTTAGAGCATACCATATTACATCACAGTTTTTTACTATCTACCCAATCGAGTGGAGTTCATTCAAAATGTCTTTAATTCTTGCGTGTAGTTGATTTATGAACTCTCCACTCTACATTTGATAGTTAAATAATTATTCAATAATAGATCTCTTTTTGTTACCTTTGAATCATTGGTTCCTTCGTGGAGCTCGATTATTTTATTCCAAAGATCCTTGGCACTGTTGAATGGACCGACTTAGTTGAGTAGTTCCTTGGTTAAGTTGCACTGCAGAGTCATTACTGCCTTGGCATCAACTTCGACTTTCTTCTTGATGTCTGAGGTTCAATTTTCCCAATCCAAGGGTTCTACATGCTGGTCAACTAGTAATATGAAACCTCTTTTCACTATGAACCATATCTCAATTTGTGTCTTCAAGAAGTACTTCATTCACCTCTTCTAGTAGTCAAAATCACATCTGTTGAATAGGAGAAGGTGAACGGTGCTATAACCTTCTTGATGGACCAATTTGAAATTAAGGCAAGAGATTTTTCCAAGATTTTTTAAAGTCTTGGATAAGTAATGCAATAAAGAATAGAAAATCTATAAATCAAAAAGAAATAAAATAAAATGGTTTTTTTTAAAAAAATTAATTTTAGAATGGTAGTAAAACCTATTAAGAGCAACCTTGCTCTAATACCAGATTAAAGATAGCGAAAGTATTATAAGGGGTGAATATCACTTGCTTAAAAAAATTTTCTTTTCAAAACAAATTAGGACACGACAGAAACTGGAAACAAACACAAATTGAGATAGATTATTTACTTGGTTCACAGCCCCCTAGGACTACTACTCCAAGGATTATGATTCGTTAAGTGGATCACTTTCAAAATAGGCACCTCTATATCTACTCCTTTTGAAAATCTTTCAGAAGTGGAGAAACCTCTTACAAGAGTAGAGATTATGGTAACAATTTATCGAACCTCTTATCAATGAAATGCAATACTCAATTATAAAAATGTTACCAACCATATTGAGATTCGGAGCTCAGCATTGATTGTCAGAGAGAAACGAAGCACAGACGAGTAGAGCTTGCTTGAATGAAGTAATTGATTGAAAGAATTGATTGCTTGATGGAAAATTGATACTAAGCCCTCTACCTTCGAAGCCTCTTTTGTAAGTCTTTATTAGTCAATCGAATAGCTTGTTCGATCAACTAGTAAAGATATGATCTCGTCCAATCTAATGTCAAACTCATACTCTCGGAGATATACATAATTATGTGACACCATAGATCTCCTTTCCCTAGTGGATCTCCTTTGTGGCACTTGTACTTGAGGTGGTTGTAAGGCATGCTCAACCGTAATAAGGAACACCTCTATTTGAGTTGATGTACCTCCAATTTGCACCGGAAGTGATATGGGAATATTGTGGTCCACTACCCCTATCCATTGTATAGCTTCAACTATATGTAGAATGAGTATCATTTAACTATCAATCGCATTAGTAGTTACCATATCAGGATCGTCAATGCTCTCCTTAAATGATAATTCCCTAACTTTAGTGTTCTCACCATCCTCAACGAATTTGGCATTATCCATCTCAAAAAAAGATCTACTCAAGGAGTTGAAAATTTTGAAGCTCTTTGACTTTTCAGAATATCTCACAAAATGGAAACCAATGTTTTAAAATCGATGGAATCAAAATATCTCCACAATGACATGATATTATCCACTTTGGGCCTAAGCCCTCATGGTTTTATTCTTGGGCTCAACTCAAAAGGTCTCATACCAGTGAAGATATCTTACATCCTTTTAAACTCATGATCTTTTTTATATGTTTTAGATGTGGGACAATGTTTGCACCCTTGCAACCCAACAATCCCCCCCTCAAATAAAGAACCACATGCCCCCCTCAAACGGAAAGCCTCCGTTTGATGTCTGAATCCTCGACCCACCAAGACTTTCTGCTCCTCGGTACACCCGACCTACTAGGACTTCCTGTCCCTCGTTCCATCCAACCTACTAAGGCTTCCTACCTAGCCACAACTAGGACTTTCTGCCTGGGAGCACCCACTTCCTTTGTTTAAGGTTCAACCCACATGGTTAGATCTGGATCATGGCTCTTCCAGCGGTTAGTCCGGTGAAGAGCGGCCTTGCTCTGATACCACTTGTTAGAAT
>NC_133879.1:5216106-5220327 GCF_044706935.1 Curcuma longa
ATGTAGCTTGCCGAATAGAATGATTCAGCACATAGTTGGATGAATGCAGGGATTCGGCACGTAGCTAGCCGAATGGGAGGGATTCGACGTGTAGTTAGCCAAATGGAGGGATTCGGCGTGTAGCTAGCCGAATGAAGGGATTCGGCGTGTAGTTAGCCGAATGGAGGGATTCGGTGTGTAGTTCGCCGAATGAAGGGATTCGGCGTGTAGTTAGCCGAGTGGAAGGATTCGGCGTGTAGCTAGCCGAATGGAGGGATTCGGCATGCAGCTAGCCGAATGGAGGGATTCGGCGTGTGGATTAGCCAAATGGAAACGATGGGATGTGGGGACGCCCGAATGAATATACTTAGCTAATACGTGCCTGAACTACCTGAAGGTATTGCTTCAGCGGGTGCAACCTATGTGACGGGACCAGACTTAGGCTCGAGTCTGATCATGATTGGCCCCCTGGGTTCATCCCCAGAACAATTAATTATGAAGAAGAAGCAATAGAAGATAAACGACATGAATAAGATACACAATAACAACCCTCAACATATAAAACATGAGTGAGTAAAAAATATCTATTTATAGCTACGTGTTTACATAGATGATATATTATTTGACTCAATAAATAATTGACTCTTAAATGAATTTTATAACACTCATGGATAAACAATTTAAAATAAGTTTTAGTAGATACACTAAATGTTTTTTCTAAAATTATAAATAAAATAAACTAAGGGAAACATTCATTTCGACATCATGAAAATATACATTTCAGCAAAAGTTAGAATCCATCACCCCAACGACCTTATACGATCGGCCTCACGACCATCTGTAAAGAGGTAAATCGAGAAACTGCAGTTGGCCATGACGGAGGAGGACATTGCCTCAGCTTTGTTGAGATTTCAGCTCTTATCCACTTCAACAACTCTACTCCATCATAACCAACTCAACTATGCCACCTAGAAACTATAAGGAAAACATTCATCAACATTGCCATCGTTGTCAACATTCATCAACATGATCATTATTGATTGTGCAGTTAGGACAAGTTAGGACAACGATGAGGATGAGATGAGGCACAATCAATGGACCACATATAGGGAAAAAGAAATTTAAAAAATTAAATATTTTCAACAAATTCTAATTTCTATAAGCCCAAGCAAAATATAAATGAATTGATCCCACTCCAATAATGAGTTTGTTAAGTGTCAAAATAAATCTAAATCAAATCTAATTATAATCCACCTAACCATAAACACTCCACTTATACTCAACGAATTATTCAATCGTATCCAAACTAGGCCTCAAATAGATCATCAAAAGTTACTATTTTTTTTTAAAAAAAGTTTATGATAAAAAAATTAAATAAAAATCGGAATTTGATGTACAGCACTAAGAACTTTAGATTGTTCGATAAATTTTCAAAGGGTCTTCACTCCTCCTTCTTTCTAAATTAAATTTAATTTTAATTATAATTTTAATCAACATATATAATCCTCTAAATTTATTTATTTTTTATTTTTATGTCTAAAATTTTAATAAAAAATTTAAAATTATAAAAGAAAGTTAATAAAATATTAAAAATATTTTTTTCTATTTTTTATATCTTCTATTTTTTAATATCTAATTATAAAAATATAAAATTGATTTATTAATAAAAATTACTTTGGTGTTGGTCTTCAAAAATCAACACTATAGCGATATTGGTATTTAAGCTATTATGCTGATTTTTGAAAACCAGTACCACAATATTATGAAAGTTTCAAATCATCTTGAGCAATATTGAAAGAGTATTAAAATAGTAAACGATGATTAATTTAGACTCAAGTTCACCTAATAAACTCATAAGAGTTAGAATGAGTCCGATAAAAGCTCTCTAAGTTCATTAATATATTGATCAAAACTCATTGATGGACCTAAATGATATGATTTTCTAAAATTTTACAATGAAATGGAAGTGTTGTGTGTAAAAGGTAAATATAGTGAAAAATCTTAGTCCTGAATCTCTTACACAAAATTATAGGCTCATATCAATTGATACAAAATCTAAAACTTTCTAAACTTTTGATTAATGTTGGAAATCTTTTATGATTATAACAATATTCTTAATTTCTAAGGACACTACAGAAACCTATAAAAATTAGAATTAACCTAATCAGAACTCTCTAAGTTTATTAATGAATTTTGATCAAAACTTATTGATAGGCCTAAAAGACTTAAATTTTTAAAATTTTATAATGAGATGGAAAAAATGAATATATAAAAATTATATATGATATTCAATTCTGATATATATATATATAAAGTTATAATTATATATCTTCTGCAAAAAGGTGGATCCGTCACCTTAGCGGCCCCACACGGTCGGCCCCACGACCATCTATGAGGAGGTAAATCGAGAAAGTGTAGTTGGTTACGACGCAGGAGGGTATTGCCTGGCTTCACCAAGATTCGAACCCTTGCCCTCTTCTGCAAGTCTGCTGCATCGTAACCAACTCACCTATTCCCGGGGACTATAATTATATATCAATTAATATAAATTATGATGTTGATTTTTGAAAATTAAGACCGCTACAATGCGATATTTAGAAATCAACATCGTAATTTATATAAGTCACGCATCTCGCGACTATTTTTGTAATTTTCTTGAAGAAAGTGATATGTCTCCACTGATTGCTAGTCAATTATTGGCACATTGGACTTCGTGTCATCATGATCGTCTCCATTCAATAAAGTCTTCTGCCGCATTGATTAAGTGCCTCATGGGATGACGGTTAAGCACTGCGATTCAACTTTTAGAGAAAGCAGAAATATACTTGTCAACTAAATTCCAGGAAGCCAAAAAGAAATTGTAGCCATCGTTAACAAAGTTATCAGCATTTCTACAGAATAATGTGTACAAGACTTCGTTCTCGATGAAGACTTCGTTATATTGTTTTTTCCCATGAGAAACACAATGTATATCTAAAGAAGCAAAGTGGCTATGTCATAAAGTACTACGAAGTGATAAAAGGAGCATAAACTTCCAAAAGTTATGACACAGTTTGTTGCATTTGCATCCTACACTGGCCAAGGCAAAAATTATCAGTCTCAAATGGATATATCAGATGGTTCGATATTCCACTAAAAGATGAGCAACTCAATCGAAGAAGGTACGTCAATTTTTAGATACTAATTATCACACAAGCTTGGCTTCATTGTTGAAAGAAAATGGAGAATCACATAATTTAAAAGACTGTGTGGAATTAAAATTAACACTATGATGTTGATCTTTAAAAATCAATCTGGATTAGTTAACATATGATCATAATTTTACTTATATGTTTTAAGATCAGAATTAGACATCAAAGTACACACCTTCTACATCCTCATCTCTTTCATCTTATAGTAAAATTTTAAAAATTCAAATCGTATAGATCGATCAATGGATTTCAATTAAAACTCATTGATAGACTTAGAGAGTTTTGATCGGGCTCATTATAACTCTTGTAGATTTCTGTAATGTTCTGGAATCCAAAGGTATCTTTGTTATCATCGCAAAGGATTTTCAGTATTGCTCAAAAAATTTAAAAAGTTTCAGACTTTGTACCAAATGACACAGGCTTATAACTTCATATAGGAGATTCGAGATCAAGATTTCTCAACATATCTACCTTCTACATATTCTACACTTTCATTTCATTGTAAATTTTTAGAATTCTATATCGTCTAAGTTTATTAATGAGTTTTGATCAAAACTCATGGATGAACCTAGAAAGTGTTGGGTGCAGGGAGTACCAAACGATCAAATCTTAGTTTTGATAATGGCACTAGGTTCAAGTTAAGTGTGTTGTTGATCTAACTATGTTGATCTAAGTGTGCAGGGAACACAAGTTTGAGCAAAGTCCTAGTGGAAGCTAAGCACTGGAAAGACCTGATCTAGAGGATCAGGCTGAAGACTTGGTAGAGTCAAAGCACCAGGTGAAGTCTGGGTTGGTCAGGAGGATCGAGTCACAGCAAGAAGTTTGGGCTGGTCAAGAGGACCGAGTCGCAGCAAAAGTCTGGGTTGATCTGGAGGATTGAGTCGCAGCAGAAGATTGGGCTTGGACTAGTCAGGAGGACCGAGCAGCAGCACAAATCCTGAGAGCTGAGGACAGAACCGAGCAAAAGTCCAACTAGTCAGGAGGACTCAATTAGCAAAAGGTAAATTCTCCTGAGAGGAGTGGGTCAGAACGTGTTTCCAAAGGGAACAGT
>NC_133879.1:5220427-5230910 GCF_044706935.1 Curcuma longa
AGAAAATTTCATATTAGGAAATTTATTTCTTAATCAATTAGATTTTCTTGATTAATAATTTATTTTCTAAAAAAAAATATTGATATTTAATTTAGAATTTCTAATTTTAGAATTTCCTAATTTGTTAGGAAATTTAGATTAGGAAATTTGTTTCCTAATTAATTAGATTTACTTAATTAAAGATTATATTTTCTAAAAATAAAATATGTGATTAGATATGGAAATTTATTTCTTAATTTAATTAAAGAATTTTGATTTGTGAAATTAGATTTTTACCATATTTTATTAAATTATATTTACGACAACTATGGCTGGAAGTAATCATAATCAGAGTCGGCTCTAGGCATAGGCCACTAAGGCCTATGCCTAGGCCCCAATTTCATAGGGGCCCATTTTTTTAAATTTTTAATTATATATATATATATATATATATATATATATATATATTGAAAGAATAATAAATTTTTAAAATATCTTTATTAGATTTTGGAGAGATTTGGCATGATCATTAGATTTGGTAGAGATTTGGATTTCATAAAGATTTTGACATGATTCCAATATATTTAATATTTCTCAATTCTAAAAATAATAATTTATTAGTTTGTTTATATTCCTCTCCTTCCATTCTTTCCTCAAGACATTTCCGAGATCATCACAAGGGGTGCAAGGAGATGAACGATCTTTTATTACAGATTTTTCGGTGATTTTAAAATCTAAAGGTATCATCTTCCTCATTTCCCTATCAAATTTTTTTTATACTTCTGTTAATTTCTTATTTTTTTATCAATGATTCATATTATAAACTTGTAATCTTATCAGTTCACATTAGAAATTTATGATTTATCTTCATATTTCATCTTTATTCTGAATAGTTCATCTTTATTCTTAAAATTTTAGATTTTTTTTATTCTGAATATTTCATCTTTATTTACTAAATTACTCTCATATTTTAATTATGATGAAATTTTATCAATATAATAACTCTAATTTCACATTTCACAGGTCATTTATCAAACTTTGAAATATCATCATATTCAAATTATAAGACATAAATTAGGTTTTATTATTATTTAATTTTAAATTATTTTTATTTCTATAAAATAATAATGACTTATATTTTTTATTATTATTATTTGAATATAAATATGTCTGCTAAAAAATATGATTCTGAATATACAAAATGCATGAAAAAAAGAAAAATAGAAGAATTTAATCAATCTCAAAAAGGTGCACTTGATAAATTTGTTATTAATAATAAAAATCAAAACTTCAAAAATAATATAATTAAAAATTTAAATAAAAAATCAATTGAATTAAAAGACAATACTATAGGACAAAAAATAATTTAGCAATGTTATCAATTGAAAAAAATTTATTATTAAAACTTGAATATGAAAATTTAATTAATAATTTTGCATCTCAAAAAGCTAGAAAATTTAATTTTATATAAAAAATTTATTTTTAAAATTAATATTTTAATTTATTTTAAAAAAAATTTAAATCCATCATTATCGGTCTCAAGTCCGAATAAAAAAGAATGAGAGAAAATTTTTCAAAATAATAATAATAATTTTAAAAAAAATCGCCTAGGGCCAAGGTCAATGCGGATAGAGGTGAAGTCGGGTGTTATACATACGATGTATACGTGTTAATGTGTTAACAACCCGATGTTTATGCGACCATTCAATTAGTTGATAGCATAATGTGATAGTTATGTATACGTGATACATAATCGGTACATGCTACCTACCATTATAGCTAAAAATAGCTTGTTGGACTCTCTCCAAGGTTATTTTTATCTATTAATGGATATCAACCCATTTGGAGAATACCTACCATCTCCCGAATTCAAAGTAAGGGCTTTTGAATTTGTAAAATAAATGAGATTAATTAATGTATGAAAATACATTGCAAATCATCTCTCTTATTTACTCGACTGTATTTCTAGATTTAATTGATTACGCATGTTGTCTTTTATTGCGCATAATTTAGGATACCAATAATTTAATTGACTTAACCTTTAGGACTGGTATTGAAATTTGAGAATTGTTCTCAAAATCAAAATTATAAATTTTATCTAGAGTCCATAAAAGGAAAGTAGACATCTGATGTCTCTTCCGCTTGTGGTAATTTCATAATTGAATATTATACTGTCTCTTTATGCACTCGGGTATTGGATACTAAGTGCGGCTCTTATATATGTGATAACATAGAGGCCTAAGGAACAGTAAAAGACTTGTTTGAAAATGATGTGCATAGGGTTTATATTCATATTTATACTTTATTTGCACATCTTTCTGAGTTTATTGTTATATCTTGTGTGCATTGCATCCCTTATCCGTGCATTTAGGCATATATCTTGCATTTCCTAGTTCGGAGATCTGCTCTTGCTTTTACTTGTTTCAGGATGGAAAATGGAGCAAAAGCGGGCAAAATCGGAGTTACCATTGAAGACAAGGCAAGACAGGGCCGTGCCTCATAGGCACCACCGTGTCTAACCAGCTTCCAGGCCGTGCTTCACAGGGCACGGGCGTGTGCACAAACAGAAGATCAACAAGCCTTGGCCGTGCCTCACTGGCACGGCCGTGCCAACATCCCCCATCAGCAGCAGAAGAGGCCGTGTCTACCAGACACGGCCGTGTTTCAAAACAGAAGCCAGCCGAGGCGTGGCCGTGCCTCACAGGCACGGCCGTGTTTCCAATCAGAGAGAAGCAACTGCTGTTGGCCGTGCCCACAAGGCACGGCCGTGTTTCAAAACAGAGGAGTCCCTGCAGCTGGCCGTGCCTCATAGACACGGCCGTGTCCAGCAAAATGAGAAGAGACAGGCTCTGGCCGTGCCTCAAAGGCACGGTCGTGCCTTCAAACAGAGACATATCTCTTCTGGACCGTGCCTCAGAGGCACGGCCGTGCCCCTGGACAGAACCGTGACTGCATTGGCCGTGCCTGAGAGGCACGGCCGTGTCTCATCCAGTGAAGGTGCCCACACGGGACCGTGCCTCCCAGGCACGGCCGTGTGGGCGGGGGCGTGCCTGACTCGGGGACTGCCTATAAATAGGTCCTTTAGAGACCTAGCAAAAGGGGGGAGACCTTGGAGAGCCACCGGAGCTGTTCTAGAGCCACCGACGCCTGTTTCGGAGCAAGATTCGACGATCCATCCACCGATCCGGCTGCTCCATTCCATCCACATCTCATCTACGTGGAGATTGCAGTCCGAGGAAGAACGATAAGTCCTATTTCCTGCTTTTCATTGTTGTATCTTCGGAGTAGGATGTACTCTTTCTTTTCCTTGCATTGTAACCTCCACGATATGGAGTAGTTCCCTAGATTCTAGGATGTAGGATGAATCAGATGTATTGGATGGTTGTACTTTGGATTTGTTAATCTACCGATTTCAATGATTTAATTGTCTATTGCCTTGTGGATTTGTGCTTGTGTGATGAATGATAAAATGCTTATGTATGAATCTATGAGGGTAGGAATTAATTGTGAATTGAGGAATCATTAGGCCGTACACCGGGGCGCTTCGTGACAGGAAGAAAGCCTTGAACCGGGCGAGTTTCCGAGGGGTTTCTTAATTCATAGTTAGTTTCTATGAGGGATAGTTAGCGGTCATTCATTGTTGGGGAGAGGGATAGGGTTCTTTTAGTATTCCGGGGCGCCTGAGTGACACAGGAAAGCCTTGAACCGGGCTTCTAGAACCATCTCAAATCGACAATGATGACGTAAGAACACCAATGCTTTATTTCAAGGATACCTGACGAGGTTGAATTGGATATATTGGTTAGCATCCCTACAATTGAACAATTATTGAGGAAAGGTAGAGGATCCAAGTCAATCAATCAATACTCTGAGGAGTCCGAAGTCCTAGGATCGTTTCACAACCCGTTGTCACAGTCGATTCCTTTCTCCGGATTTAGGATTAAGTACTTAGAGGTGGATTCGAGGATTTTTAAAGGCTACAGTAGGGACCTAGAGGAGGAATTGGTTTTAGTCTCCTGATGGGCTTGAGCTTCCTATATTCTTCCTGAACACACAGCTTAAGTCCATCAATAATAACTCATTCCACTAGAGAGTTATTATTGCACTACCGCACCAATCTCATATTACCATATGGGCTCCTTCTTACTATAAGTACATTAATCTCTCTGTATTTAAGATATCGTATGTCCGTTAATTAAATGAGTTACTGACAACTCAAATTTAATTAACTTCTAATCCAAGAGTAGTACCACTCAACCTTATTATCACGCGGACAAGGTCCACCTGCAGGATTTACATGATAATCCTTATGAGCGCCTCAAGGGGATATCATCAGCCTATATTTAGGACACAGATTTCTTCTATAATCAACAACAACCATGTACATAATACTACTTCCCAACTCATCGGGTCTTTTGATCTATCGCTCTAAATCTCACCCTTTGATGAATCAAAGAAGTACATACTAAGTACATGTGCTTATTATTATATAGGGATTAAGAGCATGTACATCCATAACAATAGAGGTTTAGTTCGATTATATAGTCAGTATAAATTGAAAAATCCTCAGATGGTCCTACTCAATACACACTCAGTGTACTAGTGTAATTCTATAGTCAAGACAGACTAAGACCAAATTACACTACAACCAGTCCAATGGTTTGTCCAATCCATCTTGGTTGTGAACACTGTTTATAATTTATAAGGAACTGATAACATGGTCTCTGTGTGTGACTCCACACACCATGTTTATCTACAATATAAATTAAGTGGACACTTGCATAAAACAAAATGCAAACATTGACCAAATGTGATTCTCATTTCAGAATGTTTATTTACATAGATAGCTAGGATTCTTGTATACATCCCAACATGATTGAGCGCTTTGGGCCGTCATCACCTCAGCCCGAGCTAAATCCACATCCCTCAAAGCCTTGGACAAACCTAGAGGCATAGGAGGTCGGTTGGCTAGTTCTGCCCACAAGCGAGTTATCTCGCTGTCCATCCGGGTGATACGTTTCTCCGACCGAACCACTTGACGATGCAAAGCTTTTTGTTCCATACCGGTCTGCAGAACAAAATTTAGTTAGCTCGCGGTATTGTAAAATACCCCCAACGTAAATAGATATACCTTGATATAGGACTCATATAAGTGCTCACTCAATTCCACCATCCCGAGCTGGGGAAGAAGCCTTTGATGAGCTTTAAGGCGCTCACTAGCAGCTTCACAGACTGTGCATGAGAATAAACTCCCAAGGTCAATTTGCATACCTGTTACAGGAACGGGGAGCGGGGCACATAAGGTTCTAGAATATTCGGCTCATCGGCCACCACCGCATAGGATGGAAGAGAAGGAGAAGGGACTTCCTTCCTCAAACCTTTGTCAGGACACCCCCGATCTTTATTTAGAAAGGCTGGAGGTCGGGGCAAGGAGGGAGGCCCTGAACTGGCATCCTCGGCAGCGGCTGAGCACCGACGCTTGTTTAATAAATCCACCTCGGCTGATCCAGTCGGAAGCCTGATCTTTTTCTTCTTCTGCAGATTATCCCCAGACGACTGAGGTCTCAAAGAGCCTTCGGAGATAGCAGTTTTCTTTAGCTCGGAAGCACCTTGAGTAAATCCAATTTCTCTGATCTTGGAATGAGGAGTATCGTCAGTAGGTTGGCTTATAGGAGAAACACGGGACGGTGGTAAAGCTCCGGGATCTTCAGTAGGATCTCCTGCCGCCCACAAGCTCTCAAGATGGGTTAGATCCCATTTAAGAACCTTATTCATGGAAGCATTCAGCATGATACGACCTGCAGAGAAAACGGAAGGTTAATGAGCAACAATGAAGTCAGTTACCAAATGAAACTCTTACTTAAGCGATCCCCTAGCTGGATTTGGATAAGACTGAGCTCTGCTCGGTGTAATAAAGCCTCGTTCTCCACCAGATCATTGACATTGAAGCTTAATCCCTCTAGTCTAGCAGACACTTCTAAGAAAGCGGGAGATCGACGTATCCGACCTGAAGCAGGAACCGACGACAGATCGGTCGTCCATAAGGTAGGCCATGTATAGGATTGAGGAGGTCTGATAAAGATGAAGCAATCTTTTCAGCCCTTATGAGAAGTCGGATACTTAGTCAAAAAGTTGAGTCCTTACCTAGTTGAGAAGTAGAAAACCCCGCATTCAAATCGATGCAAGGCATACAAGGTGTTAAACAAGGCGGGGGTCAGCGAAATTTGATACAGTCGACATATAATGACAGTACCACAAATGAGGCGGTAAGAATTTGGTGCAAGTTGGGAAAAATTGAGGTGATAATAGCGGGCCAAGTCCAAGAAGAAGGTGGGGACAGGAAACCTGAGACTGCTAGTCATCTGATCGTAAAAAATAGTAATATGACCGGTAGGAGGTCGACAAGGTCTATGATCAGAAAGGGGCACATAAAGTCCATGATCAAGAGGAATCTCGAACTGGCTCCTGAACAGGCCGACGACGTCCTGATTATAAACACTGTGGTGGATTTTAAACCAGGGAATTAAGGGAGATAAGGAGGCCATGTAGATCGAGACGGAGGAAAAGAGGAATCAAAACCATGGCAAGTGATCAAGAATAGCAACAATTCAACTTAGCAGGCACTTGTATGCAAGGAGCGATAAATATATCGGTGAAAGTATTCGAGGAAGACACCGAGATTCGAAGGAAAGTTGTTAAGGAGGTTGGCGCGAAAAACCCAAAGGGTTGCGAAAGATTGGCATGTGCCGGTAGGGATAGGGCGGCCGCGGTCCCTTTATATTAGGGTATCAGAAACCTTCTGACCAATAAAGAAATAGTCTAACATACTCATAGTCGAAAAGAATACGTATACTTATTCCTAATACGGAAAGAATACATATACTTATTCATAATATACCTATCTTTGGGGAAGACCCGGTTCTGCATTCCCGGATTAAGCGAACCGAGCGAGCCATAGGGCCCGCCTAAGATAGAAGGGAAAACCAAGGGAAAAAGCCCAGGATCTCTCAAAAAATACTTCTTCAGGAGGTATAAGGAACTGAACCAAACTTACTGACAGCTCGGCACGCACTCTGAAAAACTTAGAATACCTCACATACCTCACATAGAAACACGGCAGTTGTCTGAAAGGACATATCGAACTCTAAGTAGATTATCAAACTCTAAGGAGATGTGCGATGGGGTAAACCAAACTTGAAAAGGGCCCAGTAAAGGAGAAAAGGAATGTATCAAGCCCCGACCAAGCATGGTAGATGTATAAAGAAAGGCTTACCTAGCTCGATAGAAAGTTCAGTCCATGATTAAGGAGGCACGGTGGGACATTTTAAGAAAACCAATCTTACCCAAGATAGGATAATTGAGTTCGGAAGGACGTGCCAAATTGTGGGTAACACCCGTATCCCTTTCTATGCCCGCCTCATAATCTTTTGAAACCTGACCTATGTGAGCCTACCCAGGCGATGTGCATTTACATGTTCACGATTTACCTCCTCGGGGTCGGCCTGAGATACCTTATTTGGCCAATCAGGCTTGACCTAACCACAAAGGGAGAATTCCTAATTATTTGTAGCCAAACCAAAACCGCGGAAACAAGAACTGATAATCCGCTGTAAAAATCCTGGAGAGAATAAGGATGATTAAAACCCCCAAGATAGAAATATTAACCTAACTAATGACAGTCGCTATCATCAGCACCAGGGTAGAAATCAAACAAAAAATAGGAAATAAAAATATACAAGGATGCATATCACTCCATATGAGGAGGAAGTTCAGAAGTGAACAATTCAAAGAGTTGCCATAGTTAGTAGGTAACAAAACCCTTAGGAAACTACATGGTACTGCTTCTCAGACGCAGGTAGATCATCCCAAACCTTCTCAGGGTTTAAAACGCTTAGGTCAGCACCCTTCGGTATTAGCCCTAACTGAATGAACTGCTTACCCGCACCCTCAAAGCCATATTGCAGCATCTTGCTAGTTTTGATCTCTAATAATTCATAAAATTCCGAGGAGTTCAGAAAGGCCGTTTTCCATTGACGCCGCTAGTTCTCCTCATTTTCTTTGAAGTCAGCTAGTTCTTTTTTAAGAGAGGCTAGCTCGGAGAATGCCTTTTCCTTGTCTGTAGATAATTGAGTCTTTTGTTCTTGAGCTTCCGATAGCTGGCGCCCTAAGTCTTGCTCCTTGGCTGCGGCCTCCTGGAGATTCTTTTGTAGCCCCTCTTGTCACAGTTGGCTATCATCTAGGAGGGCCTTTAATTTAACATGTTCCCCCTGATGTACAATAACCTCTGCCCGGAGTCTAGACATCTCTTCTTGGGAGGACTTGAGAGCTTCTTGAGACCTCCCTAATTCTTGTTGAAACCTCTTTGTTCTGAGCCCCGCTTCTCTCTTTAGCTCCTCCACCTCCTCCAGGGCCTTCTGAAGATTGGCCCGGGCCACATCAGCTTCAGTACGAGCTCTTTCAACCTCAGCCCTAACTCAAGCCTCTTCAAGTTCATTTATAGGACTCTTCAGTTGATTCTTCAGCTCAGCCACTTGAGTCTCCAAGCGACGGCGAGTAGACTCCATTGTTGGGACACGACGTTCTAGCTCTTGATATTCCTTCCAGATCTAACCGTCACATGAGGATAACAATTATATACAAAGATGAGTAAAACAATGAACCTATGTATATACCTATATATATACCTACATGTGTATCAAAAGAAGACAAACAACACTTACCTTAGCTAACGAACTATTCATATGCTGGAACAAGACATCGGTGGCCATCCGGGGTAACACTTCTGTCTCATATCGACGGAAGTCTTCAACCGATGAATGGGATCGGTCCTCCCCTTTACTAAGAGTGGCACGTCGACCTTCCTCTGCAGTACCTTGAGGAGCTCTAGGGGGACGGGTAGACTGGGTTTCCTTCGTTGGGTTAGGGGGCACGGAGGCAGTAGGAGCACGCTCGGAGGAAGAAGCAGGGGATTTCCCCTTATCATGGCGATGCTTAGTCCGAGCCTCAGGAGGAACAGATCTCAAAGGAGACACAATCAGAGGTCTTTCTTCCAGAGATCCTTGAGGAATCTTTGTAGAATCAGTAGGAGCTGCTCTATGTTCCGATTCAGTCTGCTCCTTAGAAAATTCATCACCCTCATCTCTACTCCTCTTCTTGGGCCTAGTTTCCCTAACGGAAGTAGTGGTCTGGGAGATAGGTTCGGGAAGTAACACTTTGTCATTTGGTATTGCCACTACGAAGTCTGACTCTTCCTCGGTAGAGGGGGCTAATAACTGCATAAATATGAACTTCCTCTTTAGGAGGAGTAGCCCTCTGAACGACCGCATCCATAGCTGGAGGCTCAACTGCATCTTGAGCAGTACTCTGAACTCCTACAGCTGTAGCTGAGGACTCTGCCACATCCTAGGCAGACTTCTGAGCTCCTGCCTTTGCAGCTGAAGACTCTGCCGCATCTTCAGAGACCCACCAACTATCAGTAGTGGTAAGGTCCCACTTCATGTTCTTCTTTACTGCAGCATTCAACATGACTTCACCTACACCAATAAGGAAAGGAAAAACTAGTTAGTGATTAAGATGAACTTCGCATAAAGAAAGGGAAACTTACTTAAAGATGCGTCCAAAGGAACAGCATTTGGACTCAGCCCAGCTTTATACAGAAGGGCTTCATTAGCTATCAGAACATTTACATCAAATTTAAGATTAGATAAGATCTCGCTGGATGTCAAAAATGTATGACTCAATCGATACGGATCTAGACTCGATTGAGGAAGGGGTTCCGGACGCTAGAAAGTGGGCCAGGTATAAGATTGAGGGAGTTTGAGGTAGAAATATTTATCTTTTCAACTTTTATGCGAAATTGGGTATTTATCTAAGAAATTGTAGCCAGGTCGGGCAGCCAGATAAACAACACCCCTCCCACCTTTTTTAAGGAAAAAGAAGTAATGAAAGGTAACCGGATTAGTGGGAATCTGGTAAATTTGAAAGATGATGGACGCACTACATGCTAAGCGATAAGAATTCAGAGCAAGTTGAGACAACGAGAATTGAAAGTAGGTGGCCAAATTTTGAAGAAAGGATGGTAAAGGAAAACGCAGACCTCCCTCTAGTTGTCTTTGAAAAAAGGTCACATAGCCCGGGGGAGGTTCATGAGGTCGCTGGTTATAAGTGGGAAGTCTAATCTCGTAATCTAGAGGAATACCAAACTGCGCTCTGAGCAAGATTTCGTCATCTATACTCGCTAAGGATGATCGACGAGTCTCATACCACGGAACTGTTGGGTTGCAAGGGTGCAAACATAGTCCCACATCTAAAGCACATGGAAAAGATCATGGGTTTAAAAGGATGGAAGATATCTCCATTGGTATGAGGCCTTTAGGGGAGAGCCCAAGAACCATGAGGGCTTATGCCCAAAGTGGACAATATCATACCATTGTGGAGATGCAGACATTCTTGGGGACCTAACAAGTGATATCAGAGCGAGGTTTTACCCATTAATTTTATTATA
>NC_133879.1:5230953-5379051 GCF_044706935.1 Curcuma longa
TTCTCCGCCTTCGAGGTTTTCGAGAAGGAGAAGATTCATAGTGCATCGGGTGTGTGCGTGCGTGTGGATCCTTGGATTAGTCACCTCTGCGGAGGTTAAGTACCAAGTAAAATAAACCGGGTTAGCGTTGATCTCTTTCTTTCTCTTTTATATTTTTGCTTCCGCTAATCTCTGTGCAGAGAAAGATCAAGAAAAATCGAGAAACGCTATTCACCCCCCCTCTAGCTATTCAACCGATCCTAACATCTACAACTGGTGGGGCTACGTTATCTCCCATCGTCACGTGGATGAGACCCAGCTCTAGCAGCATCCCTCCTCCTCGAGTTCCCTGGGCCGACTCTGAGGCTAAGGAGAGTGAGAATCACTGTAGGCACTCTATGGAGGGCTTCAACAGTATGAGATTGAGATCCTACCATGCATGTGTTGGTGTAGTCAACCTCCAAAGTTTCGATGTTTGACAATACACCAGTGTTAGATCAGTTTGACTAAGGGTTGATTCAAATAGGATATGATATTTGGAAGTGACTGAAGTATAGTCAGGTCAAAGTTGACCAGATGACTAACAAAGAGAAGTTTAGTCAGGACTATATGACTAGTAAGGAAAGTGTCAACTGGAGGCTACAAAGAGAAAAGTCCAAGTAGGTCAAAGTGACCGGAGGCTTGCCAGGGTGAGAAGTCTATTGAATAACTAGTCCTAACTGGAGGTTATGCAAGGGAAAGTCCAAGTGGGTTAAAGTGACTTAGAGGCTTGGTAATGGTGAAAAGTCTACCGACTCACTAGTCTTAACTAGAGATTAGGCAAGGTAAGTCCAAGTAAGTTAAAAGTGACCGGATGCTTGGCAAAAAAAAATTCTTGGGGAATAAGACCTAGGTGGTGAAAGTCTTAGAAGAACTCCAAGCAAGAAGCCCAATAGGTCAGGTAGACTTACAAGAGTGGGTTTGATCCTAAGGGAGTAACCCTTAAGTGGTAAGTCTAGTAGGTCGGGTAGACTTACACGATTAGGCTAGGTTGCTTATCTGTGTGTGTTTGCTTTGTCTTGCAGGAACCTGGAGCTGGACTGAGGAAGCATATAGATGTAATTCAGATGTAGTCAGACCAAGTCCAGAGTGAACCGAACTTAACTCAAGTCAAATCGGACTCAGATAGGTTTGGTAGACCAATCCCAAGGACCGATATACCGATCGAGTCCGGTAACTAAGTTTGGGTCACCTAAGTTTAGTAGATCAATCCCAAGGATCAGTAGACTGATAAACTTAAGAAAACCATATCACGATGAGCTTGATCTTTGGATCAAGTTTTATCTAGGATCGGTATACGTTTTGATAAGGGTTGATCAGTAGACTAAACAATCTCTATAAAAGCAACCTCGTGTGAATGTCTAGGACATCATTTCTTTTCATATTCAGCTCTTCGACTCTATGCTCAAAAGTTGTTGAAGCTTTGCTTGGCCGACCAAGGAAGTTCCAGGAGTAGTGTTTTGCACTCAGAACTTCCAGATCGACTAGGCCAAGAGTTTGTTTTCATTTACATGTTGTTCTTTAATTTACTATTTTTTATACTTATTCATGAACTATAAGATGGGTTTCTCCGCCACCAAAAAAAGTTTGAAAAAGGAGATCACTAATGGGCAGACGCCTTCCATACATAGGCCTTGGAGTATCAACATTGGGGGGTTGGGAACTAAGTAAATCCCATGTGTATTATTTTGTGTTAATTCTTTCTATATTTCACTACTACGAACCCTGATAGAATGAACATGACAAAAATGAAAGAGAACAAACGAACGATCGAGATTCACCCCTCCCCTCTCTCGACCGCACAGATCTTATAGCATGGAGTTGCAAAGCTTGAGCGAGGTCCTCAATGCCTCCCTCGCAAAGGTACAAAGCCTTGACTAATATTATGACTAACTTTTTTATGTTCATACAGACCTTGAAGGAGCATCGAGAACTCCATCGTCAACTACCTGACCACGTCAAGCAGTGTCAATAGTTAGAGGCGTGAGTGGTCGAGTTAGAGGGTTGGTTGGCTAGACCGACTCAAGAGGTGGATGAGGCTAGGCCAACGCCAACCGCTGATAGAACTGCAATAGAGAAGGTCCTAGCTGATACTGAGGTGTCCCGAGTCAAAGTGGAGAAGTTAAGCCAGGAGGCCGAGTTCCATGCCGAGAAGGCCCGCTAGCTGGAGCAGTCCTTGGAGGAGACTTGGGTCTCAATCATAGCCTCGAAGGAGAAGGTGACTCAGGCTAAAGAGATGGCAAAGGCGTCCAGGGAAGAGGCTGCTAAGGAAAAGGAGGAGTTGGGTATCCTCAGGGCCCATCAGGTTGAGCTTCGCTAATACCTCTGTAAGGCAGTCACGAAGATGTCTTGAGCAGCAGTTGTTTGAAGAAAAGGGGCAGCGGGAGAAAGCAATCTCTGATCTGGAGGCCACTAAGAAGGAGCTAGCTAACTACAAGGCTAGCGAGGAAGGGGTTGGGAGGAGCAGAAGAGAGCTTTCCTTATCTCCCAGGAATATTTTGACTTGCTTAGAGCACGAACTAGCAGAATGCTCAAGCACAGATTCGAGGGAGACACCCACCAATTCTTGTTGTCCGACCTCGTACCCCGAGGGACCAACTTGATTTTGATGTATGACTGAATGTGAAGTTAGGTTGTTATAAACTAATGATTTTATGTCAAGTAAAGTAGATTACTTGATAGATGGAAGTATTAGTTGGGAATCAGGCAATTAGCTAAGTACTAGTGAAGATAAGCAAGTGTAAAGCCCTAATTGAAAATCAAGTAATTGGAAGTCTTAGTTGGGAATTAAGCAAAAAAATCTTAGTTGGGAACTAGGTAGGACAAATCCAAGTGGAGGCAGCTGAGAGCTATGGCTTGGCAAACAAGTCTAAGTGAAGGTAGCTGAGAGTTATGGCTTGGCAGACAAGTCCAAGTGAAGGCAGTTGGGAGTTATAGCTTGGCAGATAATTCCAAACGGAGGCAGTTGAGAGTTGTGCCTTGGTAAATCACATTACATGGGTCAACTAGGAGCTGAACATCTAGCCAAGGTACGTGCAAGTAAAGCTAAAGTCTATATCATACTGATTATGCATATCAAGTGCAAGGAATCAAAGTTTGACGGTTCTAAATGACCGGGAGGGAGCCCGGGCAACTGGTTGGAGATAACTTTTAACTGTTGGAGTCGAGGTCTCGCAGACGACTAGAGTGAGGGGCGGACAACCACAGTGTCCAGACGACTGGTATAAATGGAATCCCTCGACATAGGAAACTTAGGTAAAGAAGGAAGTTAACCTTGCTCCAGGCAATTAGGGGAGCCCAGTCGACCAAGATCACGGATAATATTTATTACTAGATAAATATTGCATCCATGTCAACAGACTTTCAGGCGACCGAGGATGATCCAGTCGACCGAGAGGTGACATGTCAGTATCCGAAGAAGGCCTATAAAAGGAGCCACGAGGCAGAGCTTTCAAACATCTCATTCTCAATTATTGTCAACGTGCTCGTGCTCACATTTAGTGCTCTTCAGAGGCTACGACCTGCAACTTCGTGCCTCATTCTCCATATACTGTAATATAAGTGTAACATTATTATTTCTTAGTTTTCATACATTCTTGTATTATTGTATTTTATTTTTAGATTCTTTTTAAGGTTTCTCCACCTCTAAAATCTTTCTAGAAAGAAGTTAATCGAAATAAGAATTAATTTATTTATATTGTGCGCCCTTATAATTGTTGTATGCTTTATTTGTTAATCTAGAAAATATTATTGCTCTTAGAATACTTGATTTAATTATTTATCTTATTTCACTGCATTACTCTATCTATATTCTTAGAGTTATTTTTCATCCTTTAAAGCTCATAAAATTCATAATGTTATTCACCCCCCTCTAGTGTCAAGTTCGATCCTATAAATTGGTATCAGAGTGGGTTGAGTTGATAGTACGCTAGGAAAGCACGGTTGGGTGGATGTCAAGGAAGGGTAAGGAGTACCCTACCTAGTGCATTTAGTCAAGTGGAACTACTGAAGCTAACTCACCTCATTTTAAATTAGTTAGACCAAGGGATTGTACTAAAGCTAGTCAAATTCAAAATTCTTACTTTAGCTTTGTCTTAGAAAGTGATCGTTGCTCTAATATCTAAGAAGACCTCTAAGCCTCGCCATCGCCTAGAAGCTAAGTTAGAAATTTTTTATTTAACTAGCCCAAAGCAAAGTCTGAATCTAACTTAGGATGAATTTTGTATTTTGGATCAGAACCAACTCAACCTAAAGACCTAACTCTAACAACCTTTATTTACAACCCTAAGCTAAATGACCTTATAAGAAGGTTATAGCACATCCCATCCTCCACTATTCAATACAATAACTTTGCCTATTGGAAAGGAAGGATGGAATACTATCTCATGAATGAAATAGAAAATTGGATGATTATCAAGGTAGTGACTACCTTGAAACTAATGGTGAGCCAGAAACTCTCTGGACCAATGACACGAAAAGAAAGCTCAAGCAAATGCTCGAGCTACTACTACACTCCAATGTGGTTTAACTCAGGAACAACTGAGTAAAGTTGGACCCTTTAATAGTGCTAAAGAGTTGTGGGAGAAGCTCATTCAGCTCCATAAAGGCTCAGCCGACTCACGAACCACCAAAAAGGACTTATTACTAAGTCAACTTCAAAATGCCCAAATGAAGGATAACAAGTTCGTTAGTCAACTGCATAGCTGATTCAAGAAAATCTTAAATGGTATTCATGCACTAGGTGAATAAGTCAATAACCATGACTTGATTAGATATGCCCTAAATGCCTTCCCAAGAACAACCCTATGGGCTCAATGGTGGATGCCTATACAAAGTATCCAAAGACTTGTCCACAATCAAATTAGATGAATTTTTTTTACGATTTTGAACTACATGAATAGACCAATCTAGACCAAAAGGGAAAAGAGAATATCTTAATTGCTAATGAAATCAAAGCTTAAGTTAAAATCCAAACCTAAAGAAGAAATTGAATCTAAATATGAATCTGGAGTCCAGATCATGAACTAATGAAGATGACCTACCTTCAGAAGTCACAAATCTAGTCAAACGGATGATCCGATGAAAGAGATTTTCCAAGAAGTTTGTGAGAAAGAAAATCTCAGGAAAGGATCTATAGCCAATGTTCAATATTTTAAATGCAACAAGAAGGGGACATTTAAAATAGATTGTCCACTTTTAAATGATAATGAGAAGGACAACAACAAAGATAAAAAAAGAAAAAGACACTCAAGGGAACTTGGGATGAGTCCTCTTCAGAATCTGAGTTAGACTCAGATCAAATTAACCTACTAGCCTTAGTAGCCACTCAAGAGATATACAAATCTGAATCTGACTCTGACCTTGAATCTGCCTTTGAGTCTAGTCAAAGTAGTAACTCAGATGAGTTGACCAGTGAAGAAACAAACTCAATTACTGAAAAACTTTACTTCACTGTATCATATTTGAATAGAACTTTAGCTAAGTGCAAGTCACAAGTCAAATCTTACTTAAGAAAGTCAAAGCCTTAAAAAAAAGACTGTTTCTGACTCATCAACTGAAGCTAGTCAAGTTATCTAAATTGAACTTCAACTCAAGTCTTAAAACTTGAGGAAGAGAATTCTAACTTGCACAACCAAGTTAGTGAGCTTCAGTTAGCACTAAGAAAGTTCACATATGAATCCAAATATTTGAATATGATGCTTGGAATCAAACGAGCTAGTTACAATAAGATTGGACTTGGATGTAACTTAAATCAAAATCATGTCTCTTATTTATCCTTAGTTAACAAAAATGTTAAAAGTAAGATGCCTTGGATTCCAAAGTCATACCTAGTCAACCAAGTAGAAAATCAAAGTTTTTGGGCACCTAAACAACATATTCACATAATTAATACTAATGTTTGCAACTTTAACTCAAATAGTAAACTAAAGTGTGTTAGACCTCTAAAGTAAGGGAGCTAATTTTTTAATTATTCGACTAGGAATGATTTCATAACTTTTAATATATTTGAAAAATATTTATTGTATACTTAAATCTAGTTATCAACTTTAGAATGTATGCACCTATAGATCTAGGTAGCCAACATTTCACAAAACACCTTAAACATAACTTGTTTGTGTATTGAAAAATATAAAAAGGTATGAGATGCATATGGTTAGAGTCTAGATTCCAGATGCTTATGTCAGTGCATCAACATGAATCGAGGCTAAAAACTTAAATATTGATTAAGTTAAGTAATCCTCATGTTAACAATAAATATTTCATAATTATAAAGCTGAAAACTTTTACATGACTTAACCAACAAGTTAAGAGCTTCTCTAGTCTTGTTAATAGATAGTTCGAGACAAAGTTGGGCATATTAGAAAGATTTTCTAAAACATTACTCTGATTAAAAATGTATGTTTGCATGCTTACTTTATTATTATGAAATAAGTTTGAAAAACTTAGGTAATTTTTTTATTAAAAATCAACATATTGATCTCTCGGTCACCTGGATCTAATACAGGCGTTGGACACAATGGTCAAATGAATCTGACCAAGGTAGTTGAAAAGTCAGTTTCGATCGCTAGAAGTAACCCAGTCGCCTAGATCTACACCATCCAAAATAAATGGTATTTATTATGGGGGTAAAAATTAGGCACTTGGGCGACCGGATGACTCTCAGTCACCCGCATGACCTCTGATCAGGCACCTCGGATAAGACCTTCCTGGTCGATCGCACTTTTGCTTATCACCCGGAGGACCTTTATATAGGTGATTGCGACCCCAACCATCAAAATCCAACCTAAAACTCTCAAATTTCCTTTAAAACATGATTTTTGATCATCTTTGAGTTCAGTTTCGATCAGTGTTTTGAAGTAAAAGTCACGTTTCATGACATTATACCTAAGTAATAAATCTAAAGTTAATCTTTTCAAAGTTTTTATTTTTGAAAGATTAATATTAAAAATATTTATTTTGTTAGACAAAAATGAAGTATCATTGAGGTTAGTTCCTCCTAGTCTTCTTCTAATGAACTTAAGGTTCCTTCTAAGGACTTTAGGCTTAAATATGAACAACATACTTGCATTCCCATGTCTCCCTGAATTAAACTTACACTTATCTCATTAGTGGCCAACAAAATTCTATTGTCATTAACCTCCACTCTAGTAAACTCAAAGTAAAAGATTATGTTTTGAATAAAGCTCTAGTATCATTAAAGTGTTGGCTCAGATTTGTCATATAAAATGAGCACATCAACTTAATTAATATCAAATCCCCTAACTAAAGTACTATAGGGCAACTCGAGTCGTCTCCCAATAATTGTAGTGGGTGTATGGTAATCTTAGTGGTTATTAGACAATTCGGGATTTAGATTTTCTTTTTGGATTGGACGGGGGGTTGTATTAAGTTCTAAATCTAACTAATGAAAAGAACACTAAGCATTGTAAAAAAAATTATTAATACAAAAGTACTAAGAATAAATTGCATCAACAAAGTAAAGAAGTGCATCAACAAGCAAATAAGAGAAAGCTAGTGACAATCAACATCCAAAACTGTAAGAGGAAATTAAATAAATATTTAACATGCAAAATCTAATCTAAGCTGAGAAATGGTAAATAGAATGAATAGTGAATCTCCCTATGTCGTTGACCGAGGTGGATGCGAAGCGCAACGGAAGATGCGGCGAAGGAAGGAATCCTCATTTTCTATGGAATCTCTGTAACGATGCGGTGGGTGAGATGATGTGGTGGAGAAGGGAATCCACTTGACTCCTCGGTGGGACAGAAGATAGTCAGATTGATGAAGGAAGTCCCCTTAATTCCTCGGTGGATGGAAGATGGCCAGATTGAAAAAGGTAATCCACTTGACTTCCTTCCAATGGTGGCGAAGAATGGAGATGATGGTGGCGGTGAGGGAGGGTGGCGGCCACCCTAGGTCATATCCAAAAGGGAAGAATGAATCATCCAAGCAATGTTGTCAGGCTCTATTCTCCCCAACTTAGCCCAAGATGCCCACATGGCCCTCTTGAACTTGGCCCAATTTTATGGCCCTTTAGGTATCCTACAAAGACACATTAAGAATGTTAGATTCAGCCCAAAAATCTATAGGAATAATCAATTTAGTCCAAAATAAATTTCTACTCATAAAATGTGTTAATACTTAATAGTTACACAACGAAAGGATCAAAACATCAAGTATTTATTAGGTTGCAAGGGTGCAAACATAGTCCTAAATCTAAAATACATGGAAAAGATCATGTGTTTAAAAGGATGGCCAAGATATCTCCATTGGTATGAGGCCTTTTGGATTGAGCCTAAGAACAAAATCATGAGGGCTTAGGCCTAAAGTGGACAATATCATGCCATTGTAGAGATATTTTGATTCCATCGGTACTAACAAGTGGTATCAGAACGAGGCCGCTCTTCACCGAACTAACCGTCGAGAAATGACAACAGTAATTAGTTTCAGAAATAACTCACTGAGACAAAAACAAGTGTTAGATTAAATAGGGATCTAAAATGATTTAGTTCTTTTAAGACAGAGAAATACAATCAAAATTCAAAATGAGAAAGTGTAGTGCACAAAGACATTAGTTTTATTCATAAAGAAAGTGGGGATATAATTCATGAAACAATCAGAAACTCGAAAAAGAAATCAAAATACTGCCGTTTCTGTATCATTCTTCCATAACCGCAGAGAAAATTTTTGAGGTGTGATATTGCTCGACGAAATGTGAACATTCTTCTTCATTTGTGTTTTTTGTTTGCTAAATGCGGGAAAGCGGCCAGAATGTTGTGGGCTCTGAGATCCTGCCTTGTCAGGATTCCTACGATCGGAGAAATCTGCACGTATTGCAACATCAGAGAAGAAGAAGAAGAATGATGGAGGACTAGGAGGAAGTGCAAGGAAGAAGAAGAAGAAGAACTCACCCCAGCTCCCTGGTACTTGGGAATTATCAGCAAATGGCGCAAGCCAACCTGGCGGAAGAGCACGAGCGCCTTGGCCACGGACATGCTCTCCACCACTGTGTAGGGCGTGGTGTTGGTGAAAGGATGGAGGTCCACGTACATTTCCATCTCCTCCTCGCTGATGGCCACCTGCTCCAACGTCGCCCCCTTCCTCGCCAGATCTACGGACGTAAACCTCTCCCTCACCTCCCACTCCGCGCTCCGCCTCCTCTCCTTCAGGAACCATTTCTTCCTTAGCACCGCCACCAGGTGGGACCTCAGCACCAGCCCGTGGAGCTCCGCCGAAGCTGAGGCCGAGGCCGAGGCCGAGGCGGAACCCTCGGGCCGGTTCACCACGGGGAAGCCATTGTGGCCGGTGTGCTTTAACACCTCGACGATCCGGGAAACCTTCTCGACACTTTCGAGGCTAACGACTGCGGGCTTGGCCGCCGCAAGCTCGGCCACGGTCAAATTCCTCATCCACGGTTCCTGGAACGCGTCCAGGAACGGCAGCCCTTTGAGGTGGAGGATGATCTCGTATATGCTCGGGTTGATGGAGTCGCCCACGGTCTTGGCGATGAGGAGCACGAACATGGTGATGGGGAGGAGGAGGAGGTTGTTGGTGAGCTCGAGGAAGATGACGCAGAGGGAGACGGTCATCCGCATAGAGCCGGACATGAGGGCGGCGGCGCCGAGCACGGCGTAGAGGCCGTGGTCGATGTGGGTGTAGCTTTGGAAGGCGAGGGCTAGCAGGCGGCCGTAGGCAGAGCCCATGAGGATGATGGGAAGGAAGAGGCCGGAGGGGACGGCGATGCCGAAGGTGACGAGGCCGAGGACGCAGTAGAGCGCGAAGAAGATGAGGAGAGAGAGGAAGCGGAACTCGGAGGGAGTGGAGGAGGAGAAGATGTTGCGGACGGCGTCGTCGTTGGTGGCGTAGAGGAGGCTGGCCAGGTCGTTGTAGTGCCCGCTGGGGCAGTTGAATTGCTTGAAGTTGCCACTGCCCTCCGGCGTCGGGCACACTGCCTCCGCCGAGCCGTTGCAGGGCGTGCACGGAGCCAAGAACGGCAGGCCGTAGAGGCAGATGGAGGTGAAGAGCGAGACGCTGAGACTCAGCACCAGCTTCGCCATTCTCCCTCTCCTGTTATTTCCCCACTATTAATTGCGTCACAACGGAATTCAACAATGATCTTTTAGCAGGGGAAGGAAATTTTGATCTCAAATCCAAAACAAATTGATGAATCTTATCTCGTCAAGTTTAAGATCATTAAACTCACTCGTTGATCCGGCCGTAAAGAATCAGAACTTTGTGGAGAACAAAATTGTAGGCACTGCCCAGCAACCCCCCCAAGACACCCACAAGCGCCACCAGAAGCAGGTCGTTGACATGGTACGACACCTTGACGTCGCTAACATCGAAGAGGATGAGGCCACCGCGGCCGAACAGCCCGCACCGACCAGAGTTGCAGTACTCTATGAACCCCCGGAGAACCACCACCACCACAGCCGTGCTGAAGAAGGTCCGCCACAGCAGGGCGCTCCTCCACCACGTGGCCACCTCCTCTAGGGAGAAGAGGACGCCCCCCACCGGTGATCGGAAGGCGGCGCAGACGCCGGAGGAAGCCCCGCAGGTGATCAGATCCCGGCGGTCCCGGTCGTTTTTGAAGAAACGGAGCCACTTGCATTTGAGTCGATAGTTGTCGGACTCGGATCCGCCTTGGCTGAGCAGGGAGGCAATGCAGCTTCCTATGTGCACCAGAGGCCCTTCTTTCCCTAGATCCAGCCCCGCAGACACTGATCCAATGCTGCCGATGATCTGTACAATTGAAATCTCTGCTTGGCTCTTTAAACCGCAATAATTAACAAACTTTTTGCTCTCTAACGCACCTTGACAAATAGCGTGGACGCCCCAAACATATTGGGAGTATCGACTCCGTTGAGATAAGCTTTGATCTCCGGTATTCCTGGACCTGCTGCAGTGGGAGCAAACACCACGCACAGAGATGCAGCGACCATCGTCAGAGCAAGATTTACCCCTGTCAAGTAGACGAACCCAGCCACGTACCTGCACAAGACAATCCTCTCAATCTCAATCTCAATCTCAATCTCGTAACCGTAAAAACATTTCTCCTCCTCGAGCTACTACATGATGAAACGGAAACGGAAACGGAAACGGAAACGTCGATGACACTCAACTTTTGTCCTTCACAAACCGAGCCAAGTAGAGAACCTTGATGCCTGCTATGTTCTCGATGGCGAGGTTGATGAGAGAGGCAATGACTCCCGTGAGGAGGCCGACGAGGAAGGCGAACGTCCACTTTAAGAAGATGTACTGCAACACCTCGCCGCTGGATCTGCTCCTCCAGTCATGCTTGAACAGATCGTTCTCATTGATCCTGCATTTCTCAAATACATCCCAGATCAAATCGAGCCGCGCAGTCGAAGGAAAACAGGAATCAAACGAGCTAACTCAAAATTGAGTCGGCCAATAGGATTGATTACTCGTAGTCCAAGCTCTCAATGTGCGACACCTTAGCTCCGACCACCGCATATTGGCTGGAGGTGAGCGTCGGGGTTCTCTTGAGCAGGGGATTCCCCAGATAGTTAATTTCGGTATCATGCCCACCTTCGTCATCCCCTTCAAACTCCATTTGAGCAGCTGCTTCTTTCTCAGGGAAAGCACTCAAGTACTCTTCCATCGGCGTTTCTGTCCAGGCAGCTCTCTGCTCAAGGCTTCAACAATTGGCCCGGCAGAGCAGTAGATTTAAAGATGAGGATTAAGAATAAGATTAAATGCCACTGATAGCTATTTGGACGATGAAAAGGGCTGGTTGCCCTCGTTGAGTTCACAGGTTTGCATTAAAGAATTCTCACTTCCCACGCAAACCATTTAATTATTTTCTCTGCAAATCCGTGATGCAAGGAAAGATTTTCTTTTAAGTTTTTTCATTTATTTAAATCGCATTCTTTGGTTGAATTTTGCAAATGAATTAGAAAAGAAAGGCATTCCGAGTGCACTTGTCATGATTTTCATCCAATCATATATATCTGTGGCTGGCTATCCTTGAGACAACTAGCATGTACTAGTCCGTCATCGTATATATTAATTGAAGAAACCTGGCTGAATGAAAAAAATTTGGCTCTTGGGCGTCCGAAAGGCCACCTTATCCACTAGTCGGTCACCATGAGACAATACGTTTGTTTTTTCTGGTCCATGGGGGACCAATTTGTTAATTAGCAAAAGACAAGGTGAGTAATATACCATCAATCTCCAATCTAATTCAACGCGCAGCCAACCCGGTCGAGGCGACCATATCCATCGTTCTCATTGATTTCTTATCAGACCGGCATATTCTGCTCTATGTCCTCTCTGCTTTAAAAAAAATTAAAAGAGTGTTTTTTTTTGTAATGATATTATAAAGAAATTAAATTATCTATTTATTAATAAAAGAATGCATCATCTCACATGTCTATTAAAAAATATATTATTTAATAGTTTTTACATGAATTATAAATTAAAAATACAATTTTAAAGATTAATACACCGTAAAATAATATAAATTCTACTATTTTTAAAAAATATATGATATAAAATATATATTTAATATATTTAAAAAATCGACAATTGTCCTAACCATGTATTAAAAATTATATAATTCTCAAAGGATGTATTTAACTTATATATATTTTTTAAAGGTGCACTTAATTTTAATTATACCCTTCCCTTTCAATTTTTTTTGAAGCATTCAAGTCACGTAATATCCAAGTAACTCAAAAGTCACATTAAACTTCGTGCTTATTTTACTTATTCATATTTAACAAGCGATTGCTCCCGCAGAAATCACACATTTCGTCGAGATTTCAACAAAGCAAAATGTTAAAAAAAAACATTGATGACTTATTGTTTTCCAAAGAAGACTGATCAAGATTTTAGCATAGTAGCTCGATATTTTTTTATTAATTTTCTCCAAGATTTTCTCGTTGATTCTATTTAAGATTTTCACATACATGTATTATATGAGATACTATTTTTGTTTCTTTGTAAAATCAATCTATAATATGTAAAGATGAATGGTTTATATCGAATATAATATATATTTATTTAGAAAATATTATTTTAGGAATTTTTGTAGTCTTTTATTATGTATTTCTGATTTTTGGAAAGATCAATTGACGATGTAAATACAATTATCTGAATGTAAATGATTAATTTTCTGATATGAGATATTATGTGGTGGGCAAACAGAAAAAAATATATATTTAGATGTTTCTTCAACATAGTGAGTTTTGTTTTAAAATTTCAACACTTACTAGTTGGTGTTGAAAACTTAGAAAATATATAGTAGTTCCAACCCATAACACAGTGATATTGAATATTATATTCCAGTACTATTGTGGTGTTGAACATTATATTCCAATACTATTGTGGTGTTGAACTTTTTATTATGGTGCTGGAATATAAATTCCAATACCACTATGTACTGAACTGTCTATTATGGTGTTGGAATATAAATTTAACACAACATTGCTATTTTTCAACCTCTAGTACCATAGTAGTGTTGATAATTTAAATTTAACACCATATTGATACTAACTATTATACCACCACAATAATTTATTCCTTGGTGTTGAATTTATAAATTCAGTATCATCTTTGATATAATCCAACATCATGTTGTTTCTTATATTGTCAAACCAGCACCACAGACTTTCAACATTAGTGTTGATCTTTACATCGATCCTTGGAAATCAACACCATTGTTTATTGGTTTTGGAAACATTGATTCTGATCTTGTAAAACCAACACTACTATTTAAAAATATCATCATTTGTGTCAATTGACACAGACCTATAACTTCATGTAGGCAGCTCAAAACTAGTCTTGCACATCTTATCTATCTTCTCCATACTCAACTCTTCAATTCCATGGTAATTTTTTAAAAATCTAAATCTCCTAGATCTATCAATGGATTTCAGTTAAAACTTATTGATAGACTTAACAAGCTCTGATTGGACCTATTCCAACTCCTGTATATTTTTTTAGTGTCCCAGAGTCCAAACATGCCCACAGTTATTGTTTGAAATCAATATCATTGTTTTCTTATTTATGGAAATATTGGTTCTGATCTTGCAAACCAACACCACCATTTCATGCATGTTAATTGGTACAAACCCATAACTTGATGCAAGGTGCTTAGAACCAAGGTTCCACACCTAATGGGCCAAACCCATAAGTGCACGACTATCCAAGTAATAAAATATATCGATCACATAAGGATATAAAATTGAGTACCAATTAGGATCACATAGTAGACTATCTAGATAATCAAAAATCACAAGAGTCAAGAAAGAAAAGAAACAAATCAAGAAAATACGAGGACTCATACAAGAAAGTCGATTTTTGAGAACGACTCCAGAATTTCAATTTCGCCATGATGACAATTAATACCCTGAATACTATTCACTTTCTTACCTCAATGTTTATATGCATGTAAGTAGTCTATCCCGAGATACTGGTATAGACTTTTAGAATTATACCGACGTGCCTACCCAAATGCGACGTCTACTTTCAAAGCAGCCTTACTAGATCAATCACTTTCTCTGGGAGGTTCCCATCACAATGCACCACAGTCCTCTAGGTGTTATCCTCTACTTTGTGACATTGAATAAGAATCGATCCATTAGGGTTTGTGATAGCCAATGGTGCCCTTGTGAGGTTTTGGACTACTTTCATGACCAACACTTCACAGCTCAATTTTTATGAGTTGGAGATTTGGGTTCACCTTTTGATCCTTCACCGCGTCCTATGGGATATGAAGATACACAATTAGTGTCAAAATCATGTATGCATAATAAAGTTGGATCATGGATAAACACATCATATGACAAAGAAAGATAAATAAATATAAAATGAATGCCAATAATTCATTAGATTACTTTTTCATCCTAGAATTTAGAGTACTACTTCATGGAGATGGAGTTACAATTGAAAGATAAAGAAGAAGATATCATAGAATCAAAGAGAAAAGAGAAGAGGAAGCTTAGTTGTGTTGTTGTCAGAGTCTTTGGAAGAATCAGGGTGGACGAAAATATTGACGACTCCTTGGAATGAATCTTCTAAGGTTCTCTATCACTGGGAAACACCTCATTCCTTAATCATGAGGCTTCTAGGGGATTTTAGCAGACTATCTAGATAATTAAAAATTATGAGAGTCGAGAAAGAAAGAAAATGAATTGAGAAAACTGATGGGCTTCTGCAAGTATACGAAATGTCGTCGAGTAATAAAAGATATCGAAATCACAGGGACCGAGGAATCAATCACTAAACAATCACAAGAAGAGTGGAGAGATCACGTAAATTTGGATTGAGATGGGAAAAGTGAGAGTGTAGTCGAGCCCCTAAACATCAATCGAAGTAAAATCAACTAGTGACAGGATTGTGAAAATGATCCTAGGACTTCGGATTCCTCGAGATTATGTTTGATTGACTATGGACTCCTTACCATTCCTCAATGTTTACACATTTGCAGAGATTCTAACAAAATATCCAATTAGACTTCGTCAGGTTTTCTCGAAATAAAATCAATAATCCCCTAACGTTACGATTGTTAGTTCGAGATGATCCTAGATAGCCTGGTTATAGCTCTCTCGCTGTCATCGAGCACTCCAGCATACTACTAGTGTCCTACCCCTGTCACCGGGTATCCAATTAAGGACCTCTCCCTAACAATCAATAACCATTAGCTATCTCTCACAAAGATTCATTGCAACCTAAGAATTTCCTCAAAAAGTCCGGTTAAAGGTTCATCTTCTGTCACAAGGCACCCCGGTCATATGATCCTAAGATTTCCTTAAACCACAACACATCCTCATCCTTATAGATTCATACCATTCAAATTCATATCATCAAATAAGCATAAGACACAATATCCATAAAGCAAATGCACAAATATATCATAGAACATGGTAAACACAAATCCATAGTTACAATCATCCATAATACACCTCGATTCCTCCTACATCCTAGAATCAAAGGTTTTACTCCATGACGGAGGGGATATACAATGCAAAGAAGATATAAAGAAATACATTTTAGATCCTAGAAAAAGAAAATAAAACTTATCAATGGATGTCTTCTTCTTTGTCTTGCAATCTCCTCGTCGACGGTGGATGGATGCGACGGAGTAGCCCTAAAAGGATGGACAGATCATCGATTTTTACTCCGGATGGCGTCTACGGTGGTTCACTATCACTCCCAAGGTCTCCTCCCCTTTTTTAAGGCAAATGAGGAGGATATTTATATGCCCCCACTATCAAACCCTCGTCACACGGCCTAGGGCACACGGCTGGCACGCCTCCGTCACATGGTCGTGCCTGGTACGCACGATCATGTGTTGTTGTTCCCCTGGAAATAAGGCACGGTCGTGCCTGGTAGGCACGACCGTATGCTGTTGGGCCTCTGGAATCAAGGCACGGTCGTGTGCTGTTGGGCCTCTAGAATCAAGGCACGGCCGTGCCTGGTAGGCACGGCCAGAGCCTGTTGAGCTTCTGGAATTCTGGCACGGCCGTGCCTGTGGGGCACGACCAGCAACTCTTTCTCCTCTGAGTGAAGGCACGACCATGCCTGGTGGGCACGGCCAGGCCTTGGCTTAAGGCTGAATTAGAGATACGGCCGTGGGCAGCTGGCTCTCTGGTGATGAGGCACGGCCATGCCTGATGAGCACGGCCAGGGGCAGGTGCTCCTCTGGTGGTGAGGCACGGCCATGCCCTGGTGGGCACGACCACTTGGAGTTTGAGACACGACCGTGCCTTGGAGGCACGACCCTGTCTTGCATTGTCTTCTGTTAATTCTTCGTTTCGCCTTCTTTCACCCCATTTCTGTCCTACAAAAGTATAAACACAAGAGTGAAGGTGTCTGAAATTCTGTCCCGTTCAATTTCTGCCAGAGAAAAATTTTTCAAGGATAAAACCTTTCCAAGCAACCCACATCTTCGATTAGACATGTACTTGATTGATCAAACAAGTTCTTGACCAATCGAAGCACATCTTGATCGAAGCATAAGAACGTTGGAACTCTTGTGTTGGTATTCAGGATCCATACAAAGAAAAACAAAACTTACGCAGTGGAATAAATAAGTTGTACCTTTTCTTTGTATATTATATAGAAGATGGTTCGTTACCCGAGGACTTCTTGATCTTCTGTTGTATTCCTCTCCTCTTCTTGGACGTCGTGTGGGTGACGATCTACCAAGATGAACCACCCAATCTTCTTTTCCTCTCTTCCAAACCGCCTATCACAAAGGAGAACCAAAGCTAGGAGCTCTTCTCTTCTCTTCATTTCTTCTAAACCGCCGGCCACCAAGAAGAAGAAACCTCTTCTTCTTCCTCTTCTCTTGGCCGCCGACCCTAGCAAAGAGGAGAAGAGGTTTATTGCTTGGGCGCCGACCCTAGCACAAGGAAAGGAGGAGAAATGTACTAGGGGCGCCGACCCTAGAAAGGAGGAGAGGAGAACTCTTGTAGTCGGCCCTAATAGAGAACCAAGAGCAAAGATATCTTTGAGTCGCCCCCTCTCCTCTCCTTTTATAGGCTTGCCATCCTAGGAAGTTTAGAAAAAAAATAATAGAATTAATAAAATTTTGATGGCTAACAAAATTAACATAAATTTGTTAGATAACAAAATTAATAGAATTTTATTAAATAACAAAATTAACATAATTTTGTTGGATAATAAAATTAACATAATTCTGTTTAGGATTAATCAAATTCTATTAACAGAATTCTAACCAAATTCTTAACAGAATTCTTAACAAAATTCTAACAGAATCTTATTAGGTGGATACGAGGCTTTTCTAGAGGCTACAACAGGGACCTAGAGGAGGAATTGATTTAGGCCTCCTGATGGGCTTGGGCTTCCCGTGTTCTTCTTGAACACCCAACTCAAGTCCATCAATAATAACCCATACCACTAAAGGGTTATTATTGAACTACCGCACCAATCCCATATTACAATATGGGCTCCTTCTTATTATGAGTGCATTAATCTCCTTGTGTTTAAGATATCGTATGTCTGTCAATTAATTAAATTTCTGATAACTCAATTAATTAAATTCTAATTCCGAGAGTAGTACCACTCAACTTTATTATCATACGGACTAAGTCCACCTGCAGGGTTTACATGATAATCCTTATGAGCTCCTCAAGGGGATATCATTAGCCTAAATAATCAGTGTTAGTACCGATGGAATCAAAATATTTACACAATGGTATGATATTGTTCACTTTGGGCCTAAGCCCTCATGGCTTTGTTCTTGGGCTCTCCCCAAAAGGCCTCATACCAATGAAGATATCTTTCATCCTTTTAAACCCATGATCTTTTCCATGTGCTTTAGATGTGGGACTATGTTTGCACTCTTGCAACCCAACAATCCCCCCCTCAAACAAAGGACCACAGGCCCCTCCAACGTCGTTTTTGATGTCTGAATCCTCGACCCACCATGACTTTTTGCCCTCGGTCCACCCTACCTATTAGGACTTCTCACCTAGTCGCAACTAGGATTTTTTTATCCCTCGGTCCACCCGACCTACTAGGACTTCCTAGCTAGTTGCAACTAGGACTTTTTGCCCCTCGGTCCATCCGACCTACTAGGACTTCTCACATGGTGTCTGGTTCTCTTGATTCAGACACGGGAGCACCCACTTCTTTTTGTTTTAAGGTTCAAACCACATGGTTAGATATGGATCATGGCTCATTCGACGGTTAGTCCGGTGAAGAGCGGTCTCGCTCTGATACCACTTGTTAAAACCGATGGAATCAAAATATCTCCACAATGGTATGATATTGTCCACTTTGGGCTTAAGCCCTCATGACTTTGTTCTTGGGCTCTCCCCAAAAGGCCTCATACCAATGGAGATATCTTCCATCCTTTTAAACTTATGATCTTTTCCATGTGCTTTAGATGTGAGACTATGTTTGCACCCTTGCAACCCAACAATTATGACACAAATTCCTTCTATAATCAATAACACACCATATAAATAGCACTATCTCCCAACTCATCGGGCCTTTTGATTTAACGAATAAATCTCACCCTTTGATAAATTAAAAAAATAAATACTAAGTATATGTGCTTGTTATTATATAGGGATTAAGAGAATGCACATCTATAATAACTGAGATCTAGTTCGATTATATAATCAGTATAAATCGAATGACCTCAAACGGTCCTGCTCAATACACACAAAGTGTACTAGTGTAATTTTATAGTTAAGATAAACTAATACCAATTACACTACAACCACTCCAATGGTTTGTCTCTATCCATCTTGATTGTGAGCTACTGTTTATAATTTATAAGGAACTGATAACATGATCTTCTGTGTGACACCACACATCATGTTATCTACAATATAAATTAAGTGGACAACTACATTAACATACATAAGAATATAAAATATAAATATTTGACCAAAGTGATTCTCATTTCAAATTATTTCAAAATAGATGTTTATACAAAAAATTAGGCTTATAATATACATCCCAACAATCTCTCACTTATACTAAAAGATTATGCTGCCATAAATGCTGTCATACATCTGATTCTCATCCCCTCAACATGCCTATCAAAAACTTTTGCCAGAAGGGCCTTAGTGAAAGGATCTGCCAGGTTATCAGCTGATGTAATCTTGGCGACAACAACTTCTCCTCATTTTACGATGTCTCGTATCAGGTGGTACTTGCGCTCAATGTGTTTACTTGCCTTATGGGCTCATGGTTCCTTCGAGTTTGCTACTGCACCACTGTTATCACAATAAATTGTGATAGTTTTGGGCAAACCAGGAATCACTTCTAAGTCCATCAAGAAAGCCATACAGTTTCTTTAGCTGCCTCAGAGGCTGCCACATACTCAGCTTCCATGGTGGAGTCTGAAATGCATTTCTGCTTAACACTCCTCCATATTCCACCTCCCAAAGTAAATACATACCTCGAGGTAGATTTACTGTTATCCCTATCTGATTGAAAATCAGAATCTGTGTAACCCATAAGAAGTAATTCATTTGCTTAGTAAACCAGCATATAATCTCTAGTCCTTTTTGTTGGAGCAAGTTGCCCCAAGTGATTTGGATTTTGATGTTTGGCTGAATCAATTTAAGTTAGGCAATGTTGGTGATCTAACGTGTGTGAATTGAGTTCACAATGTAGGACCGGAAATACGCTAGAGGGGGGGGGGGTGAATAGCGTATTTTAGCGCTTTTCGAAGTTCGATAAAATTCTGCGTGCGGAAGCGTAAGCGAAAATTCGATTTGCAAGTATAAAGAGATTGTGCAGAAAATAAAAGACTCGGTTGTTTTTTACTTGGTTCACAGCGATACGCTGCTACTCCAAGGCCCACGGTCTTTGACCGTTTACTTTGGGCAATCCACTAGAATACTTGCTCCTGGCGGTAGCAAGTATGTCGAAATACGATTACAGAAAGCTCGATTACAGTTAAAAGATTAGAATGATAGTACAGTCTTTGTTTACCACTTTTCGCGCTTCCCGGAAGATGATTTCGGCGTCTCGGTGCTCGTCGAAGTAGCTTGATGTAGTCTCGGCACCAGCGTCGAAGATCGGATGCTAAATGGACACGAGGAAAGCGTTTGAGCGTGAAAGCAATTGATGATTCGAGAGCTGCTCGCGTCTGCCTTATATAGGCACCCTGAGTCGACTCAGATAGGCATCTGGGTCGACTCCAGCCGACGTGGCGGATAGAAGTCTATCGCCTTCGCTGCTTATCCCTCCTGAGTCGACTCCAGTCTGGTTCTGAGTCGACTCCAGTCGCGGTGGCGGCGGAGACGATAAAATCTTGACCTGAGTCGACTCAGATCGCCGTCTGAGTCGACTCCAGCTTTGCTGGCGGCGACTTTTGACTCGCTGACTTCCGGTTCTGTGCTGATTGGGCTGGAGTCGACTCCAGAACTCATCTGAGTCGACTCCAGACCCGAAAACTTGAATTTTCGGCCGGAGTTTCACTTTTTCAAGCTCTTCTTTCCTGCAAATTAAGTTAGCTCGAAATACATAGTAATTTAACAAACCGGTCAGCTTACCGAACCGATTTCGAGTCTTAACTTCGGATCTCCGGTGAGATCCTGGGTTAGACCGGCGCCTACTGTCCCTCGTAGGAACGCGTTCTCACCCACTCCCCTCGGGAGAATTTACCTGATGCCAACTCAGTCCTCCTGACCTGTTGGACTTTTGCTCGGCTCTGTCGTTGCCCCCCAGGACTTTGAACGCAACTGACCCTCCTGATCAGTCCATTCTTCTCTGCAACTTGGTCCTCCTGACCCAAGTCCATTTCATCCGCAACTACCCAAGTCCGGATCTTGCCTGGTGCACGTTGACTTTGCCAAGTCTTCCTGCCTAGACTTACTAGGACTTTGACCTGTTTCTCTGCAATCTTACTTCAACGCAGTTAGCCAAACCACATACTTAACTTGATCCTAGTTCCATAATCAAAACACAGGTTTGACCTGCTAGTGCTTCCTGCACTAACAATCTCCCCCTTTTTGATTATGGCAACTTAAGATTCAAGTTAAGTTTCATAACCTTGAATGAATGTGATGAAGTTAATTTTTCTTGTCTATCTTTTGATTTCTTCCCTGGCCATTGTTACCCGTGTACATTCTACTCGATGCTTTCATAGTTCATTGTACTTTCCTTATCATATCTTCTCATTGTCATTATATTGTCATTGATCTTTATTGATTTTCCTTTTCATATCATGTGATGAGAGCATTAGGTTATTTTATGATGATTACATTATCCGAGATGGATAAGTTTTAAGTGGTGGTGGGGGGGGGGGGGACAAATATGTGTGAAAAGAATGCTTATTGGAAAACAATTTCTCTATATACTCAAAGGAAAAGAAAGAAAAGAAAAAGAAAATTTCTCAAGCATGTTGTACGAGGGTGATTGTATTATATTTGAGAGGTGTTCTTGTTAGTAGTAATCTAGAATCAATTATGTGATGATTGATTAAAGACTTTTGTATCATATTTTATTATTAATAAATACAAGGTTTTTGGTTATTATATTTATTTTATGTTTGTGTCAAATAACTAATTATAATAATATCCTTGGGTAGTTAATTCTAATCTACATCATATCGATTATTTAAGTCGATAGTGAGATTGATGTAGAGAACACTACTCTTAATCATTCCTAGTCAAGTATTAATATTCAAGGATGATATTAATGCATTGAGACTAGCATGTAAGTCAACTGGATGACTTGATCTCACAAGTCATAGATATGAGATATCGAGTTGACATATCGGTATATATTAGAGAATGTATAGTGAATTGATCCGCCATGAGAAAGTTTTATGCTTCGTTATATGAGTGTCATAAATTTTCTCATGTGACTATTAGTATGAATAGTTTTTAAACCTGAAGTCACTACGGGTCTCTACATAAAGAGTTATGTACTTTAGTGCCGTCAAACGTCACCCGTAACAGGGTAGAGTATAAAGACGATCATTGGGTATGTAACAAATTATGCGGAGGGATGTGAGTGATGTAGATGAGATCTATTCATCTTATATAACGGGAGTGATATCTTGCGGTCTCTTGATAGAGTAGGACCACGAAATGCATGATCATGTTCAAATGAGTCAATATAAGATATTGAACTCATTTGCTTGAGTGAGTCTACTTGGGGATCAAAAAACATAAAGATTAATAAAAGGATGATACAATCTATGCCTCATTGATCAATCTAGATATCAAGGATAGAAGGACATGGTCATATATTATCATAGCCACGAAGGTTATGCCGGATCTCGACATTCTTGTCACTTAGGTAGTAATGATGCATTGCTAGATGTCACTTATTGCTTATGTTTCTAAAATGGATTTTAAAGACATTGTCAACGTTAGGAGAACCTATTAGGTCACACACAAATAACATTCTATTTTGAAGATGAGTTCATTTTAGTTTGACTAAAGGAACAATTAAGCTCATTGGATCGTCAAGACTTGAGTTAGACTCAAGTTGGTTGAATTTGAGTTAGACTCAAATTAAATCAAGTTGATGAATTTGATTCATCATACATGATTAATGTGGATTAATCATGCATTGAAGAAGATGAAGTTAAATTCATCTATGCATGATTAATAAGGATTAATCATGTATTAATGAAAGAATACTAAAAGCCTAAATATCTTTGGTATTCATTGAATGAGTATAAAAGAATTTTTCTTACAAAAATTTATTAGTTTTGTTCATTTTCTTGCCTTCTCTTCTTCTTGGCCGAGACTCAACAAAGCGGTTGCTAGCACAACTAAAATTTTCTTCAAAAAGTGAGTATTCGTGTGTATATACATAGAGGCACGGACACTTGAACGTGCAAGAGATCTGACAAACTTTGGACGAGCGGGATAAGCGAAGGGCACATAACAAAGGTATACTCTATTAGATAGGATTTTGTAAATCTAAACTTGTATGAGTTTTCTTTCGCATAAATCGCTCAAGGGATCCTTTTTCCACTGCGATTTATCGTTTATCGCATAGGATTTCCTAAATCCTAAGACAATCATCTTAGATAATATACTATTTATTAGATAAATAAAATCACTATTTGAGTATATATTCTTTATGTATCTGATTAGATCTTAAATTCAATTAATGAGGTCTATAATACATTACATAGCATGAGAGAAATTGAGATTGGATCACAATTAATGAGTATCTCTTTATGTGTAATTATGTAAGTATTGAAATATTTCCTAGTCGATGAATTGATGAGAGTGAACATTATTAATTATGTGATAATAACATATGTTACACTCCTTGGTTTTAACCAAGTAGTCGATCATAATTGACTAGAAACATTAAGATATTGAGAGTTAACATATAGATGATGATTAAGGGTAACTAGTTCATTGGATGTGATCTGCCATGAGACTTCATATGATTCTATACATACTTCGACTTGAGGTATTCAAGTCATCTTGGTCATGGAGACTTATTTTGACATCTTAAGCAAATGTCTTCTTGGAGGTGTGACCCTTGAATGATTGAGTATAAGTCAGAAGTGTCTGAAGGTGATTAAATATCCCACAAACGATTTATCACTCCTTTTATTAAGAGACGTATACCCTATGACCACTTGTTAGGATTGTTATTCGTAAACTCGTAAGTCTTTGTCCAAAGTAGAAACACGTTAAGAGGATGATCATCTTCGACAGATGTTTGAGTAATTTGAATCCGTAGGATAAGGAATTACTATTTGGGCTAGATGTGGCATAGTCAACCTGGTGGAGACTGACATATATGCCATATCCTGAACTAAGTAGGTATAAAATGAGCGAAAGGAATAGACACACAAACAATTATAGCTGCTAAAGGGTTCAGAAGTGATTCTGGAATCAATTATGATTTTCTGATTAATTGGGGATCATGATGTACTACTAGGTGTTACTCATGATCGATTTATAATTAATGGTTAATTATAAATAGCCAAAATAAATCGGGAACCTATAAGATCACACGTACTATGAGATTATCCAAAAGACATAAAATGAATTTAAAAATTAAATTCTCAGATCAAGAGAAATTATATTTGATTGGAATAAAAGAAGGGTAAATATGAAAGATATTTTATCAAAACGGAAGCGCTGATGGACCATATCTTTTGAAGACGAAGTGAACCCTTTTGGTTTAATTATAAACCAAATTGGTTTAGTTTTAATTAAAAGGTGATTTGATTTTGAACCAATATAGTTTGATCTTGAACCAAACCTAAGACTATTGATTTGGGTTCTGGGCTAATGCATATGAGTTTCAGATTTACGAATCAAACCCATTAGAGATCTATTAATAGATCTCTATGGAAAAGAGAATTAACGAATTGGAAAACCTAAGGGTTAGGTTTTTCCTTTTCTCCTTCTCCTCCTCCTTGCCGCCGTCACTGACCACAAGGGGCTCTCCCCTTTGTGCCACTGTGCTAGATGGTGATAGCGTTCCGCAAGTATACGGAATGTCGTCAAGTAATAAAAGATCGAATCCACAGGGACCGTGGAATTACTTACTATATCTAGCACAAAAAGGTGGAGAGAATATTGAGCATGAGTTGTGTGGGGGAGATGGGAGTGTTCTAAAGTACTTTATCCTAGAATTCAGAGAAAGGGATCGACTGTGACACTATGTGGTGAAACGATCCTAGGATTTCGGACTCCTCAGAGAATGGATTGATTGACTTGGATCCTCTACCTTTCCTCAATAAATGTTCAATTGTAGGGATGTTAACCAATTTATCCAATTCAACCTCGTCAGGTATCCTCGAAATAATGCATTGGTGTTCTTACGTCACTCGTTATTGGTTTGAAATGGTTCTAGAAGCCCGGTTCAAGGTCTGCCCGTGTCACTCAGGCGCCCCGGAGTACTAAAAGAACCCTATCCCCTGTCACAGGATATCTTTTTACGGATCTCTCCCCAATAACGAATGACCGCTAACTATCCCTCATAGAAATTCAACTACGCATTAGGAAACCCCTCGGAACTCGCCCGGTTCAAGGTCTGCCCCTGTTACAGAGCGCCCCGGTGTACGGCCTAATGATTCCCCAATTCATAGTAAATCCCTACCCTCATGGATTCACACAAACATAATTTATCATCAAGCACAAGCACAAATCCAGACTGCAAACTCGGCGTAGATGGAATGAGGATGGTCTGGAGCAGTCGGATCGGTGGATGGATCGTCGAATCTCGCTCCGAAACAGGTATCGGTGGCTCTAGAACAGCTCCGGTGGCTCTCCAAGGTCTCCCCCCTTTCCTAGGTCTCCATAAGGACCAATTTATAGTGCAGGTCACGTAAGCAGCACGCCCCCGTGCACACTGCCGTGCCTGGGAGGCACGGTCCCGTGTGGGCGTCGGGCACAGGAGGAGGCACGGCCTGAAGCAGTGAAGCCTCTGTTCTGGGGCACGACCGTGCCTCTGGGACACGGTCCAGACTTGTCTTCCTTCTGTTTGAAGGCACGACCGTTCCTGTGAGGCACGGCCTAAGCCTGTCTTCTCTTCATTTGCTGGACACGGCCGTGTGTTTTAGACACCCCCAGACTTAAACCTTTGCTTGTCCTCAAGCAAAGCTAGTGTCTAGATGTAGATATGGGAGAAGCAACCTATATCCTTGGGATTAGGATCTATAGAGATAGATCGAAAAGGTTGCTCGGTCTTTCACAGTCTACATATATAGACAAGGTGCTAAAACGGTTTGGCATGCTTGAATCCAAGAGAGGTTACATACCCATCAGGCATGGGGTTCACCTCTCGAAGTCTATGTGTCCACGGACAGAAGACGAAAGGAATCGCATGAGTGAGATTCCTTATGCTTCGGCAATAGGATCTATCATGTACTCTATGATATGTACAAGGCCCGATGTATCATATGCTCTGAGTGTCACGAGCAGATATCAGTCAGATCCAGGGATGGATCATTGGGTGGCTGTCAAGACAATCCTTAAGTACTTACGAAGGACTAAGGATGTGTTCTTGGTATATGGAAACGGTGATATGGTAACACGCGGGTATACTGATGCCAGCTTCCAAACAGACAAGGATGATTCCAGGTCACAGTCTGGATACATATTCACTTTGAATGGTGGCGCAATAAGTTGGAAGAGTTCCAAACAAGACACGGTTGCCGATTCTACCACGGAGGCAGAATATATTGCAGCTTGTGAAGCAGCAAAGGAAGCGGTTTGGATCAGGAAGTTCATCACTGAACTTGAAGTGGTTCCAACCATTGTTGAAGCATTACCAGTCTACTGTGACAACAATGGAGCGATTGCACAGGCAAAGGAACCAAGGTCTCATCATCGATCCAAACACGTACTTCGGCGATATCATCTGATCAGAGAGATCATCAGTAGAAAGGAAATACAAATCGAGAAAATTCCCACAGAAAGGAACCTTGCGGATCCTTTGACGAAGCCTATACCTCAAAGTAAGTTTGAGGAACATATAGAGGCGTTTGGTATTGGATATCATGGCGATTGACTTTAGGCCAAGTGGGAGTATGTTATATTTGGGAGGTGTCCTAAGGCAATCGCCTTATGATTGTACTTTTTATTGAATAAATTCACTGTTTAAGTGCATATTTTATATGTTTGATTGGATCTTAAACTTGTTCACTGAATGTCCACAATACATTTCATAGCATGAGAGAATTTGTGATTCGATCACAAACTGTGAGTTTCTCTACATGTGTAATTATGAAAGTATTGAAACTATCCCTAGTCGATGAATTGATGAACACGGACGTCATCGATTCTGTTGAGACTAGCACGTTTATACTCCTTGGTTTACCAAGCAGTAGCTCTCACTAGCTGGAGACATTGGATGTTGAGAGTTAAACGTGGATGCTAGTTAAAGGTAGCTAGTTCATTGGAGTGACCTGCCGTGAGACTTCATGTGGTTCTTTCTGTATGTCAATGAAGTTCTCAGTGCAGCTTAAGTGCGAGTTTCCTTAGACTTGCGGTATTCAAGTCACCTTGGTTGCGGAAGCTTATACTTTAACATCTTAAGCAAGCATCTCCAAGGAGGTGTGGACCCGAGATGATTGGGTATAAGTTGAAGTGCCCGAAGATGTTTGAATAGCCCACAGAGGATTCACCGCTCTTTGTAAAAGAGACGTATACCCTACGGCCGCTTGTTTGGATTGTTACTGAAAGTCTTTGGCCAAAGCAACACGTATTCTTGAACACGTGTACGAGTAACTCGAATCCGCAGAACAAGGAAGCAAGCTTGGGCTAGGTGTGACGTAGTCAGCCTAGTGGGGACTGACACACACAGACCATGTCCTGAACCAAGCAGGTATAAGACAGTGAAAGGAATGAGACACGTTTCATTAAAGCTGCTGAAGGATTTAGAATTTGTTCTGAAATTAGTTGTTGATTTTTCGGTCAATTGGGGATCATGATGTACTACTAGGTGCCACTCATGATCGATCCGAAATTAAGGGTTAATTACAGACGACCAAAATAATCGAAAACCTATTAGATCACACGCATTACAAGTTTTGGAAGGACTTAAAACAAGTTTGAGAATTACATTCTCAGAACAAAAGAAATCCGATTAGATCGGACAAAGGCAAATGATAGATTTCATCTTATGAAGACGAATTAAACAAAATAAAAAATGATCTTCTTGTTGAACCAGGCAAATCAATTTTGAACCAAAGATTGAACCAACTTGGTTTGGTTCGTGTTGGAAAGCGGTTTGGCAAAATGGAAGGCATGACGGGCTTCGTCTTGAAAAGATGAAACAAACAAAACTTGTTTCAATCAAATAAGAGTTCATTTGATCATAGAATTAGAGTTTTGGTTATGAACCAGACTTGAAACCAAGCAAGACCAGGCCTGAACCCGGTTCAAGCAAGACCAGGCCTGAACCCGGTTCAAGTAAGACCAGGCCTGAACCCGATTTAGGGAAAACCCTAAACTGGTTGAGGCCGGTTCAAAGAAGCCGCACATCTTCTTCTCTTCTCCCTCACGTGATCACGTGTTTCTCACCCCAAGCTGGCATACAAACAAGGAAGGGTCGGCATGGCAAAGAAGGAAGGATCGGCATGGCAAAAAAGGAAGGATTGGCATGGAAGGAGATGGGATCTTCTTTTTTAACTGATCAGGTGGTAAAGAAGGCAAGATTAGAGGCTAGGTTTCGGCTTCATCTCCTTTAAAAGGTGAGGATGCCGACGGTTGTGGTAAGCAAGAAAACCCTAGCTTTCTACCTTTCTTCCTCCTCCTCTAATTCGGCTGCTGCTTTGTCCGATCACGCCCCTTCCCTTGCCGTCACCTCCCTGCCCTTGTTGGTGCTTGATTTTGAGGAAGAAGAAGACCCTGTTCTGGTCTTTCTTCTTGCTTTCGATCACCAGGAACCTCCTTGCTGTTGGAGTCTTGGGTGGTGTTTGGCTAGAGCTTGTTGCTGCCGACCCCTTTGCTGAGCCTGCTGCCGGCTCATTTTGCTGAGCTTGCTGCCGGCCCTTTTGCTGAGCTTGCTGCCGGCGGCCCCATCTTCTTGAGCTTGCTACAGACGGCTATTTGCTGGAGCTTGCTACTGCCAACCTTTGCCATAGCTTATTACCGGAAGCTTGCGCTTTGTTTCCTTTGAAGATCATCGAAAATTAGATTACCGGCGACCATTATAATACCCCAGAAACGAAAGCAACGTGTGTTGTTGCACGTTTTTGATATTAGGGTATTCTTCTGTATCAATCGTTGCTGATTCACGGCTAGTATCACGACCAGCAACTTGACTCGTGCTTGAGAAGCTGTCCAGACTAAACTTGGCGTGGATCACCGATAGAGGTAGACTTCGAGGAAGCTGCACAATTCATGTCATTTCCGTTGAGCGTCATTCATCAGGTATACCTAGAATAATTTGTTATTTTAAAAATTTTATTTTTCACTCTATTGTATCTTGCATGCGTGGTTTTGAGTGTTGTAATAATTTAGATTATTATTTGTTTATCTTCCGCTGTGTAGGTTTTTGAAATAAATAAACACGCGCAACGCATCGGACCGATATCAACACATATGACCAAGTTGTTTACAATAATAGCAAACATCCAGATCGGATGGACAATCTGTAACTTGGTGACTACCAGATCCACAATGATAACACTTCTTCTCCATAATCTCCTTCCATTGAAACCCACTCGAAGATCCAACGGGTCGTTTGTCCTTCTATCGTCTGGAAGAATTCCGTGTCCCGGATCCCTGAGCTGGCCTCTTCTGACCAAAAATTTGTAAACTCGAGTTCTTCAAATTTTTTGCATCTTTCTCACAAGTCACTTGCTGCTGAGTCATCTCAATAAACAACGTCCGATCCAATGCCTCTCTGTACGTACTAATTGAAAAACTAGACATCCTCAGTCGAATGTATGCATCCAACTCCTGAGTGAACTGGAACATCCGATCACCGTCTTGGGCTACCAAATATGGACAGAACTCAGCCAGTCAAGAAAACTCCATGTTATAGTCTGTAACTAAGCCATTGCCTTACTTAAGGCTCAGAAACTTTGATGTCGTGCTAGACAGAATGCCGCTAAAAAATACTGCCTCTTGAAAGCCTCTTGGAAAGATAACCATGATAATTCCTGCTCTCTGAATACAGACCTGTAAGTCTTCCACCACGTGATAGCCTGATCACGAAGGTGGTATACAGCTAACTCTACTTTCTCTACCTCAGTACAAGTAATATATGAAAATGTATCAGTCAAGTTCTCCAACCATGAACGAGCGAGCCATGGGTCAGATCTCCCATGAAATAAAGTCAATCGGTCCTTGACGAACTTTGCCAGTAATGGTATCCGGCTCTTATCTACAGCCTTACTAGCGGTAGCTGGTAGTGGATCAGTAAAGGGTATCTCTTGACTATCCATACCATCCTCGAAAACCTCTAGCTCTGCTGGGGCAATGGGTCGTCTCAATAGTCGACCTCGTCTTCGATTTACCGGGGTCATAATATCACCTGATAATATATTATTACTACAAATTTCTAGAAGAAGAATAAATGCACTAGAAATTCTTACTTACAACTTGCTTGGAGAGTTCATGTCGTTGTCTGTCCCATCTCACAACCTAAATCCAGTAAAACCAAAATTTGATAAACCCGATACGATGATAAATTTGAAAGAAACTAAACATAAACCCTAAAACCTAATGCTTAGTCTAATATGCTCTGATACCAAATAATTGGTATCAGATAAATCTAAAAATACAATGATAAATCCGGAAAACTACATATGGATTGTAAAACTATGCTCTGATACCATTCAATTGGTATCAGATAAACCACAAATGCAATGAAAAATTCCAAAGAACCTAACCTGCTCTTATACCACTAAATTGATATCAGATAGATCCATAAATACAGCGACAAATCCAGAAAAACTACATATGGACAGTAAAACTATGCTCTGAGGGGAGATGCTATCGAAATTTTTTGAACAGCCGTCTCCCGGGACGTGACAATCCTTTCAAGAATAGCACTGAGAGTAGTATTGATTGAATTGAATAATTGAGTTTTTGAGCCTTTGTCATTGAACTCTCATTTATAAACTTTTATCAGTCGACCGATTACCATATCAATCGACTAATCCAAATCTGATCTCGTCGAATCAGCGCTTGATTTTCCTTTTTCTATCAACTGATTGCGTCAATCGGTCCACCGAACTACAATGTTGTCTAGGTTCGTGTCCAAGTTCATGATCGGATCAGATCAGATCCTTGTGAATTCTACCTTATCGATCGATTGATCCTCAGGATATGTCAACCGATCCTTTCCTTCCTCAGTTAGATCACATTGCACGAAATTTGCTATTTCCTTTTGGGTTCAGTTGACTAATCCATGATATTGGTTGATCGATTCTGGTCGATCGAACCTCCCTGTTTGATCAACCAAATCATTCATTTAATTATTTTTCTATAAGATAAAGTTAGCACAATAGATACTAGTAGTAATGCAAAATATGTTGGTGCAATCGTGCTCCAAGTGATTGGATTTTAATGTTTGGCTAAAATGGGTTTAAGCTAGGCAATGTGTTGTTATCTATCATGTGTGGTTTGAGTCCACAGGAAAGCCCAGAAGTGGAGACTTGGCAATTGGTGAAGTCCCGGAGGTGCGGCCTCTTGGCAATTGGTGAAGTCCCGGAGGCGCGACCTCTTGGCAAGGATGAAGTCTCGGAGGCGCGACCTCTTGGCAAGGATGTCTTAGCACGATGAAGTCGATGGAAATGTCTCAAGCTAGTGCAACGAAGAGCATGAGGCTTGTGGAAGACATTTGAAAGCTTGCATCAAGGCTAAGGGGTGAAGAGAAGCTGAAAAGGAAAGTTTTCAGCTCTGGCTGTCGACTGGCCCTGCCAGCAGTCGACTGGGGTTGATCCGGAGCACACACAGACAAGCATAGAAAAATTAGTCGAGTTGACAATCGACTGGAGCAGTCGACTGACCATGGAGCAGTCGACTGATATACTGTCGTTGGGGTGACAACTGACGAATTAAATGCATATTTAATTCCCGTTGAAGCTCATCAGTCGACTGGGCTTAGGAGCAGTCGACTGGTGCACTGAAATTTATAAAAAGAGCGGTCAACGTCGTAGAGAAAAAAGAATAATTCTTTCATCTTCTTCATTGCTCTCTGACATCTGTAAAAGCTCTTTTCTTCCTCTCATACTGCATTCAAGATCTTGTACGAGGAAGACACCGTATTATGAGGGTTTCTCCGCCTTCGAAGTGTGATTCGAAAAGGAGAGTTTTTCTCATAGTGAAATCGTCGGCTGTGTGTGTGGATCCTTGGATTAGTCACCTCGTAGAGGTGGATACCAAGTAAATCGACCGGGTTAGCGTTTGGTTATTTGCAATTTATCTTTATCCTTTTGCTTCCGCTAACAAATTTGTAGAGAAAGCCGAAAAATGCTATTCACCCCCCTCTAGCGAACGCACCGATCCTAACAAAATAGTATTCGCAACATTGTACTTCAGTTGATCAAAATATGCAATCCAGTGGATTTGCAGTCGATTGAAAATCTTATTTTGGTTATCTGAACCTATTTGTCATATTTGCTTAAAGTTCACTACTTTAAAACTTCTCACTACCTAAGATTTACTTCCTTAAATTTTTCATTTACTAAGCATTTGATCACCTTTAATTTAGTTGGACTTTTCCCGTGCTAGACATCTGATCATTCTTGACTTTTTCCTTGCTACACATCTGAACATCCTTAATTTGTTTGAACTTTTTCCTTACTAAGCATCTGGTCACCCTTGACATGCTTGGACTTTCCCCTTTTATATGATATCCGGTCAAGCTTGACTTGATTTGGACTTTCTCCTTTGTTAGTCATCTTGTCAATCTTGACTTGACTGGATTTTACCCTTGCTAGTCATCTAGTCAACTTTGATGTTGCTATTCATTTGATCAACCTTGACCCGACTAAATTTTTCCTTTTGCTAGTCATTAGATCAACCTTAACTCAACTAGACTTTCTCTTTGCTAGTCATTTGATTAATATTCTTGACTTAACTAGAGTTTTCACTTGACTTGGTCAACCTTGACTATACTTGATTTAACATATTCTTAAACAAACATCAAAACTCTAGACATCAATTGCACTAATAGCTACTATAATTTATAGCAGCTGGTTACTAGCTTCTATAATAGTGTCATTATCTTTTATTATTTTTGCTTATTTGAGAGTGATAATCTGGTTAAAATAACATTTCAATGAGTCAAATAAACGAAGGGGATTCTATAACACCCACTACATTTTAAATGAATATTATCTGATTATGATCAATGGTGTAGAAGCTAAAAGATAGCTACTATAACGTATAACAACTGATTACTAGATTCTATAATAATATCATTATCTTATGTTGATTTTGCTTATTAAAGAGTGATTACTTAGATACAATAATATTTCAATAAGAAAAATAAATGAAAGAAACTCCATAATATAATATATTTCAAATGAATTTTATTCATCATGATCGATCGTATAGAAGATAGCAGGTAACTACTATAATATATATCAGCTAGTTATTAGTTTCTATAAAAGGATCATTATTTTTGGAGAGTAATAACCTAGTTAAAAAATATTTTAAGAAATAAAATAAATTTAAAAAACTCCATGACATTCATTGTATTTCAAATAAATATTATTTAATTATAATCAATTATATAGAAATTAATAAATAGCTATTATAATCTATAATAATTGATTGTTAACCTCTACAATATGAAACAACTAATAGATTCTGGCCGTAAACTCGATTCACTTAAATCAGACAAATAAGAGGTGTGTTTCCAACAGTTTATTTATATGGAGTGTTCAATTGATGTTAATTAAAAAAGTTTATTTTATATGGAGTGTTCAATTAATGTTAATTAAAAAAGTGACGTCCGATGTAATTTTAATTTTTATCTTATATTATCCTTGGGATATGGTGCACGGTAGGACATCCAAGTTGTCATCCAGATATTCACAATTCGATCCTCAGTTACGACGTATTTGAAAAAAAAATTTCAAATAAGGAGAGCAATCAAAAGATACTGGGCGTCTGGACTGCCCACTGCGTGTACTTCCCGAGATCCTGACAACCGATGGAAAATTTCCATGAGACCGAACTGATCATACTCAGAGATAGTCAATGAGACTAACTGAGATTTATCATTTAATTATTATCTTATTATATAATCATAATAATTATTAAATAATTTACTTATATTTAAATAATTTTGAGTAAATTGATTGAACTCTTTTTTTATATAAAAGTGTTTTTGGATGACGAGAATACAGAGGTTTTTTTTTTAAAAAAATATTTTTTATAAAAAAATAATAATAATAGGCGTTTGTTTTTACCCTCGCGACTATTTTTATTGCCTAGGGCAAACCCGCTGCTTGCCGATGTGACGTTTGATTCGTTGTTTTGTCTTCTTGTTACTTTCCGATTTCCCAACGCCGTGTTAATATGGCCAGTTGTTCTGACATGATTTAGATGCTACAACGTCATGAAATTGTCCTTCACAAATTGGTTTGGACCAAAGATTGAGCACCCCATCATTTTTCTAGCTGGGTTCTGACAAGCTCTGCGTACACGAGTTATTATGAGGTTGACAGGCTTTCATGACTGCTTAAATTTCAGACAATCAATTAGCTAAAGTATACAACCACAAATCCAGGACCAAGGTCGCCCCCTCTTCATTATTCATTATTGGTTTTCTTCCGTGAATCTCCCTCCTACTTAACGTAGGTGCAAGGGACCAGTGTCAGACTCTGCTTGCTTCTCTTTCTCGTGATTTTTCTTTCCTTCGGAACTACTATAAAGCTCTACTCTCTCTTTCTAAGTTCCTCCGCAAAGCCAAATCCAAATCCAAATCCAAATCCAAAGCTAAAGTTAGAGGAGAGAATGGGGAATGGTGGTGAGGACAAGGGTTCGAAGAGGTGGGGCAGAAGGAAAGAGGAGGATGCAATAGGGTACTTGTGCGGGGAGAATCCATCGATGGTGGCCAACAAGAGGGTGATGGTTGTGGTAGACCAGAGTGGCAGATCCAAGCATGCTATGATGTGGGCATTGACCCATCTGGCCAACAAGGGAGACCTCCTTACCCTCCTCCATGTCGTCCCTCCTAACCCTCGCCGCCAGCTTAGGAACAGCGGAGCAGACGCAGGGGCAGCAGATGCTGCTCCCAGCCTCGCAAACACCCTCGGTTCCCTGTGCAAAGCCTGCAAGCCAGAGGTTGGTGCACCATGATTAAATTAACTAGTCCTGCGTGTATTCTCTTCGTGTCGATGAATCTAATGAGCTGTGCAGGTGGAGGTGGAGGCTCTGGTCATTAAGGGCCCGAAGCTGGCGGCAGTCCTCAGCCAAGTGAGGAAGCTTGAGGTGTCAGTTCTGGTGCTGAGCCAAGGAAAGCCTTCTCTATTTTGTTGCTTGCTCCGCAGCAGCAGCGAGGAATTTGTGGAGGAGTGCATTAGCAACGCGGCGTGCTTGACGCTGGCGGTGAGGAAGCAGAGCAGGGGAGTCGGTGGGTACTTGCTCAGCTCAAGGTGGCACAAGAACTTCTGGCTGTTGGCCTAATCTGAAGTGAACCACCACCTCTAATCATCTCTTTCTTCTTTAGTCCACGGAAATTTATACAAACTAGAGTTAGGATTGAGCAGCATCTCGTGAAATTGCAGTCCTGTAAATCAGCAACGTTTAATCTCTGTTGAGTTCCCCTCAATGTATCAGATCAAGAAGTTAAGTTGTCCTTTTTTTTTTGGCGGTTTATCAAATCACCCACTCAGCTTTCTTAAATATTAAAATCACACATAATACTTTATATTTTATCAAGAGAGGTTCTTCTTTATCAAAATTTTCTTTTGCCCATTCCAATTCCAAATTAAAAATAATAATTTCTTTTTACTGGAAAAGGTCCAAAGCAAGTAAAAAAATAAATTATTTTATCAAATACTTTTACTAAAAGTTATTTAATATTTAGTACTTTTGATAAAAGTTATTAATAACAGTTTGAGCGAATTTTAAAAATTAATGGATTTAAATGCATTAAATTTAATTTAAAATTACATCATTTATATAAAATTAATTTTAGAAGCAATTCAAATCTAGATCAATATCTTTCAAATACTGTCTTTTGATTATTTGTGAGGGTTTATAAAAAAAATTAAATAAGTTTGCATATTATAACCATCAAATTCATTAAAAAAATCAAAATATAAGGACTTTTTTGAATTTAAACTTCATCTTTTTTGCATTTAAGTTGGAGGGGTATGTGAATAACATGTTTATCTTTTATTTATATTTTTATTTACGACCTATGACTTTTGGATAGGTTAGCTTTGATAATATCATTATTTTTTTCTATTTTATGACCTATGACTTTTTGTAAAGGATTCAGGGGAAGTAACACACATGCATGCATTGAATTTCAATACTTAGTTCATTTATGCAGAATTGTTATACTTGCTTTAAGTTGTGATTTATAACTTAACTTGAAATCTTAAGTTGCCATAATCAAAAAGGGGGAGATTGTTAGTGCAGGAAGCACTAGCAGATCAAACCTGAGTTTTGATTATGGAACTAGGATCAAGTTAAGTATGTGGTTTGGCGAACCAGGCTAAATTGAGTGTGCAGAAAATAGGTTAAGTCCTAGTGCTGCTAGGCATGAAGACTTGGCAGAGTCAAAGTGCACCAGGCAGAAGACTGGACTTGGTCAGGAGGACCAAGTTGCAGAAGGACTGGACTTGGTCAGGAGGACCAAGTTGCAGTAGAAGAATGGACTGATCAGGAGTATCAGTTGCGTTCAAGTCCTGGGGGCAACGACAGAGCCGAGCAAAAGTCCAACGGGTCAGGAGGACTTGGTTGGCATCAGGTAAATTCTCCCGAGGGGAGTGGGTGAGGACGTGTTCCTACGAGGAATAGTAGGCGTCGGTCTAACCCAGGATCTCACCGGAGATCTGAAATTAAGACTCGAAGTTGGTTCGGTGAATCGACTTGTTCCTTTACATGTTATATTTGAGCTAACTTATTGTGCAAGAAGGAAAAGCCCAATGAAAGCTAACTCCGGACGAAAAACTTATTTTTTTCGGGTCTGGAGTTGACCCAGATGGGCTCTGGAGTCGACTCCAGCCGAATCATCACGAATCCGGAAGTCAGCGCGTCGAGTTTTCCGCCAGATCAGCCTGGATTCGACTCAGGTGAGCTTTTGAGTCGACTCAAGTCAAAAACTTATCGTCGCTGCCGCCACCGGACTGGAGTCGACCCAGAACGGGATCAGAGTCGACTCAGAAGGGATAAGCGACGAAAGAGATTAAGTTTTATCTGCCATGTCGGCTGGAGTCGACCCAGATCGCTATCTGAGTCGACCCAGGTCGGCTATATAAGCCCTCCGCGAGCAGCAGTTGAAGCAATTCAATTCCAACGCTTCCGAACTCCGTTCCCGCGACTTCCGAGCCTTCCAACTTCGACGTCGGTGCTGTGTCTGCCTCAAGCAACTATTCTTGACACCGAGACGCCAAATTCAACTTCCGGAGAATGAAAGTTTGGTAACAAACACTTTATTTGTACTTCAAGTTATATTGATTTTGTAATCGGTTTTGTAATAGAATTTTCGATACACTTGCTGCCAGACAGGGGCAAGTGGGTTAGTGGATTGTCCAACGTAAACGGTCAAGGACCGTGGGCCTTGGAGTAGCAGCGTTGCGCTGTGAACCAAGTAAAAACAAACTGTGTCCTTTATTTTACTGTATTACTTTTCTGTATTCGGTGTTTTTATTCGCTTCCGCTTTTGCACTCGAGTTTCTACGAAAAATCAAAAAGCGTGCAAACACGCTATTCACCCCCCCCCCCCTCTAGCGTGTTTTCGATCCTACAGTTTTGTTTGAAACTTTTGACATGTTTACTATTTTCATAACTTGGTTAATAACTTTTATGTTTGTTTTTCATTTGATGATTTTATTGGTATTTAATTTGAATATATATTGTTTTATGTGCTTATAAATGAATGATGCATACTTTCAAAACTTTAAGGGGGAGGTTAAATTTTCAATATTTAGAAGAAAGTCATATATTTCAAACCTTAAGGAGGAGCAAAAGTTTGAAATATCTAGAAGAAGTTAAATTTCACAACTTAAAGGGGAAGTTTGACTGATTAAAATCTAAGGAGTTGTGATTTCAAAACATTAAGGGGGAGCTTAATTGTTTTTAGAAGTCATGGATTTATGATTTAGGGGGAGCATTGGATTTAAAAAATGTTTGAAAGAAGTACATGATGTTTAGAGGGAGCCTTGTGATTAAATACTAAACCAACATAATCAAACACATTTTGAAATCCCTCAAAAATTTAAATATAGTCTCCAAATCAGAAAATTCCAATCCATTAGAAATGGTGATACAAAGTTGGACATTTATTGACTTTATCTAATAATTTTTGGAATATGTATCAAACTACCATATTTGAGACCAAAATTTTTTAAAAATATTTTTCTCAAATAGGGTTAGTCATAAGTAATGTACGTGTGAAATTTCATGATTTTTTGAAACTCGTACAATTACTTATGTATTTTTTCAATTTCGTCTCTGAAAACTGAAATCCAGTTTATCAATCGACTGGTTCAGATTGCAGTCGACTGATGAGTCGACTGATACACTATGAGTCGACTGATATCTCTATTTTCAGCATATCTTGAGAATTTAATTTACTTTTTCCCTCCGAAACGATTGTTGGAGCAATACTACAGGGGGATAAGCAATTTAAAGGAGATTTTAACCCTACTTAGCCTATGGAATAATTTTTTGATCTTTGACAAAAAGGGGGAGAAATACGAATGTTTAAGTTAGGGAGAAATATGAAGTTTTAAGAGAAAAATAAATATTTTCATGCATATTCATATTTATTCATGTTTTATCATGCTATTCATGTTTATCATATTTTATGATGCTCTTAATACTCTGATATCATGTGATTCATGCTGTATTTATCAAATATTAATCACATGTTATGCTTTATATGGTTTAAAGACCTAACTTAAACAAGGTTTTGCCAAACATCAAAAAGGGGGAGATTGTTGGTGCAATCTTTGCCCCAAGTGCATTGAGTTTCAATGTTTGGCTAAACCATGTTTAAAGTTAGGCAATACTTGTGATCTAACATGTGTGATGCAAGTTTGCAGGAAAGTCCAAGCGTGGTCTTGGCAAGGAAAAGTCCAAGTGGGAAGTCTTGGCAAGGAAAAGTCCAAGTGGGAAGTCTTGGCAAGGAAAAGTCCAAGTGGGTAGTCTTGGCAAGAAAAAGTCCAAGTGGATAGTCTTGGCAAGGAAAAGTCCAAGTGGATAGTATTGGCAAAGACTTGACATGACGAAGCTGATGGAAGCATCTCAGGCTAGTGCGAGGATGATGGAGCATCCAGGGAAGGCACGAGGCTATGGGAGGTGTTTGAAGGCCGAGGTCTAGGTCAAGAGAAGCTGAAATGGGATTTTTCAGCTTCACCAGTTGACTGGCCCTGCCAGCAGTCGACTGCTCATAAATCAGATGCACACAGAAAAATCAATCGAGCCAGAGGAAGACAGGAGTCGACTGGGCAGTCGACTGGAGTAATGGTGAGTCGACTGTTGTCAGTCGACTGGTCTTGGAACAGTCGACTAATATTTAAACGTTGGAGAAAATTGGCAAGCATTTAATGCTCTTTAATGCGAGATTCTGTTGTCGATTGAAGGCATCAGTCGACTAGCCCTGCCAGCAGTCGACTGATGTTGAAGAATTATAAAAGAAGCCTGCACGAGATCAACTCAAGAATTCTGTCATTCTTTCATTGCTTTGTGCTTCTTTTGAGAACGTGTTGTTCTCTGATTCTTTGTTTTCTTCCTCTCCTCTTAAACATTATTTCATATCATTCTTGAGGAGATCAAAAAAGTTGTAAAGGTTTCTCCGCCTTCGAGGTTTTCGAGAAGGAGACGATTCATAGTGCAGCGGGTGTGTGCGTACGTGTGGATCCTTGGATTAATCACCTCTGCGGAGGTGGATACCAAGTAAACAAAATGGGTTAGCGTTGATCAATTATTTTCTCTATTATATTTTGCTTCCGCTAACACTCTTGCAGAGAAATAATCAAAGAAGATTCGAAAAATGCTATTCACCCCCTCTAGCGAACCAACTGATCCTAACACAAGTGAAGCCACAAAGGTAAATAGTCACAAAGATCATTAAGAGGTATCTAGTCACGTAGATTAAATTTAACCAGAATGTACAGTCACATAGAATGTAAAAACAACCAATTCATACATAGGAAAATGGTTCGTGCGACAGTAAATACATTGAGCATTCATTGCTAAGAAAGTTATTACACCTTACATAGCTACTCATAGAGTGATCGATGCTAAGAAACGTTGTTACACCTAACTTAACTGCTCTCCAAATAGTACATAACCATTTTCTGAATGACACACAGACATTTGTCTGATGGCTCACAACCATCATCCAAGTGGCACATAACCGTTTTCCAGTGATACATAAATCACTCTTCTAGTGGTACTTAACCATTTTCCTGGATTTATTATGTCTTGCTATTTACCCAGATTAAATAATGCTTATTTACATCAATATGAACATCTCTAATCCCTCAGTTTGACTATCATGTCAAGAGCATGTTCCATATCTACAATATTCACAATCATTTCGATACATAACAGAAATGGATCGACCAATGAATATTCTCAAAGTGATGTAAATATATTTAACCTTTCTTTTTAACTTGAATTCATTCATTTTAATCAGTTGCTTTCCTAGTCATGTTCCATAGACCGAATTATCCATAGTCATAGGTTTACATGCTAAAGTAGTAAATCCTGATTAAAATTTTATGTAAACAGCTAAATAGTCACTTAAGACAAATGTTGAGATCAACATATGATCTCACAGGGCTCACATAGTAGAGAAGCAGGGATCCAATCTCTTACTCCCCTTATTATCGTCTTAGCACATGTGGTATGAATCACATGCTACGCTACGATGTTATTTTCTTTATGAAAAAGAATGCATATTTTTCTCAAATCAACATCATACAGATTTTGATCAAGACATTCTCAATGTTTAATTCTGAATCCAACACATGAATTCATATCTGGCTTCAAACAGGTTTAGTAAATAGTAGAATCATTTACTTCGATCATCAAACTTTAAATGATCTCATCTTGATTCACTTTTAAGGCGACCCTAGCTTATAGTAATGTAACAATTTTATAGCTACATAAGCCAACAGCTGCATAAGCTGAATTATAAGCACCGATCTTACCTCTATTCATACATAACAAATAGAGATAATTGTCCATGTGAGAGAACCAATCACTACCTGCCAACATGCTCACCGAGACCTTATCTCAAGAATGTAACTCTTCACATACACTGAATAGATTATGACTTTTTATGTAATCAAATTACAATATCTGATTGTCAATATTGTTACATTCTATAAAGTCCCATAGACATTACATGTTCATTGAATGACTCTTTAGTCGTTGGCTTAGTAAAAGGATCTGCAAGCATAACTCTCGTAGGGATATACTCAAGAATCACCTTCTTTTTAGCGATAATATCCCTTACAAAATTATATTTGATAGTTATATACTTACGCTTGCTGTGATATTTGGGATCTTTTGAAAAAATTATCGCAGCTTGACTGTCACAATAGACAGTAACTAGACTCCCATTGTCTTCAGCAATCTTCAAATGCTTTAGGAACCTTCTCAACCAGATTGCTTCTTGTACAGCAGCTGAACATGCCACATATTCAGCTTCCATAGTTGATAAAGCTACACAAGTCTATTTCTTGCTGTTCCAAAAGATGGCGCCACCATTCAGCAAGAACGCATAGCCTGATGTGGATTTTTTATCATCCAGGTCCTCAGCTCAATTTGCATCTGAATAGCTCTTCAGGCTCATATATGGTCTTTAAAAACATAGACAATAATCTGTCGTTGCTTTCAGATATTTAAAAATCCTTTTTACTGGCTTCTAGTGTCTCGGTCTTGGATTTGACTAGAACTGACTAATTAAGCCAACAGCATAGCTGATATTAAAACGTGTAGATAATATATTATACATTAAACTACCAATAGCACTGGCATATGATCTTTTCTTCATTTCGGCTATTTCATTAAGAGTCTTGGGACACATATTCTTGCTCAAAACAGTATCTTCCACAATAGGTGTCTGTTCAATATTGCAATCAGACATGCTGAAATGTTGTAACATCTTATTTATATATGACTTTTTGCATTTCTACACTTCTAATAGTTTGTAAGTCCTTTTTTTCATATTTAGATCCCTTTAAAGCCATCAAGCATTTTTGACAAAAGTATTTAATGTCCTTAATTACTTGCCTAAAATTTGAAAAAAGAACATAGATTAACTCAACGACCATTGCAATGATTCCAATTTAGAATATATTTGAGATTTATGGTTAAAAAATAATTGATGGCCCTAAAAGACTTAAATTCTAGAGATAAGCACACAAACAAACTCAAGAACATACTAAGAGTCACTAAGCACTTTTGGCACACAATTGAGATCTTTAGAGTCACTAAGTACTTTTGGTCAAAGGTCATCAATCACTTTTGTCAAAAGTGTTTGATGACTTTAAATGACTCTAAAATTGAAGGGAAAAAAAAGATGATTGATAAACTTAGAGGACCACCATAAGTGCAACAATACTAATTTAAAACAAATTTGAGTTTTTTAAACCATCAAAAAAAATTTGGTCACTTTTGGTCAAGAATTCTTTATAGCACGAAAGGGCTAAAAATCTAAAAATAAGAATTCGAACAAATTTAGGGAAATTCTAGGAGCTTAATGATGGATCATTTGATGTGAATCCAAGATCTTTAGGTCATTCAGCACTTTGGGCCAAAGGCCATAAAAAAACTTTTGTCAAAAGTGCTTGATGGCCCTAAAGGATTCCTTCTTTTTTTTGTTAAAAAAAAACATAGATGAACTTAGAGGAGCACTAGGAATGCAATAGTGATAATTTGGAACGAATCTAAGCTATTTAGAGCCTTCAAGTACTTTTATCCAAAACAAACATGAACAGACCAGGAGAACACTAAGAACATAATAGTGGCCATAACATGAATTAAAGCTTTTAAAACTACCAAATACTTTTGGTCAAAGGCCATTGAGAATTTGCCAATAGTGCTTGATAGCCCTAAAAGAATCCAAATTTAGAAGAAAAAAACATAGATAGACTCATGGGACACTAGAAGTCAACACGGTCAATTTAGGATAAATTCGAGTTCTTTAGGATCATTAAATACTTTTACTCAAAAGTGGATAAAAGTGTTGGATGGCCTGAAAGAGATTAAAATTTAAAAATAAGAATTAAACATACTCAAAGTAACACTAGAAGTGTAATGATGGTCATTTTACATGAATTTAAAATCTTTAGGGCCACCAAGCAATATTTTTACCAAAAGTGTTTGAGGACCTAAAAGGTTCTAAATTTGGAAGAAGAAAAAAGATCATGGATGAATTCAAGGGACCATTAGGAGTATAAAATACCAATTTGGGACAAATTCAAGCTCTTTAGGGCCCTTAAATACTTTTGGCCAAAAGTGTTTGATGACACTAATGGGCTTAGAATCTAGAAACATGAACATGAATAGACTTAGGGAACAATATGGGTGTAACTAGGGTCATTTGATATGAATCCAAGATTTTTAAGATCACTAATCACTTTTGGCCAAGGGCCATCAAGTGCTTTTGTCAAATGTGTTTGATGACTCTAAGGTCTATAACAGTAATGGTGCTAGTTTGAAATAAATTCAAACTTTTTAAGGCTATGAAATACTTTTGTCCCAAAAGTGGCTAAAAGTGCTCATGACCTTAACTGGCATAAAATCTAAAAACAAACTCAGGAAAACACTATGAGTTTAACAATACTTATTGAAACAAATCCAAGATCTTTAGGGTCACTAAGTACTTTGAATCGAGGACCATCAAACACTTTTACTAAAAATTCTTGATGGACTAAAAGATTCCAAATCTTGAAAATAGAACATTGATGGACTTAAGGGACTATTAAGAGTGCATAAGTGTCAATTTGGAATAAATCAATAAGTCTTGCCCAAAAGTGTCTAAAAGTGTTTGATTACCCTAAGAGGCTCAAAATGTGAAAACAAGATCATGAACAAATTAAAGGAAACACTAGAAGTTGAATGATGCTTATTTGACAAAAAAAATGAGGCCTTTAGGGTCACTAAACATTTTTGGCCAAGGGACATCAAATACAAATACTTTTGGCCAAAAGTACTTGATGATCATAAAGTATTTCAAATTTGAAAAAAAAAAATGAATGAACTTGGGACTATCAAGAGTATGATAATGCAATTTAGAATAAATGTTAACTCTCTAGGACTATCAAACAATTTTGGCCAAAACTAGACAAAAGTATTTGATGGCCCTAAAGGGCTTAAAATCTATAAATAAGAACATGAACAAACTCCGAAGAAAACCAAGACTAACAATATTCATTTGACACGAATATGAGACTTTTAGGGTCACTAAGCACTTTTTAGCAAGGGGCATTTAACATTTTTGCCAACAATGTTGGATGGTCTTCAAGAGCTCTAAATCTAGAAAAAAAAATATGAATGAGTTTAGGGTCGCCAATATAATTTAGAACAAATATAAGTTCTTTAGGGTGATCAAACATTTTTTGGTTAAAATCTTAAAAAAAGATATGGATGGACTCAAGGGACCATTGTCAATTTGACATGAATGAGAGACCTTTAGGGACCATCAAATGTTTATGGACAAAATTGCTTGATAAAATAATAAAGACTTCGACTTCTTACCTCGATTTGGTTCTAATTAGGCATGCTACACTAGTTCATCATTTTGGTTTGGCGTGCAAAGGACAAAGACATTTTGGAAACTAGCTAGATGTACCCTTGTAAAAATATCATTGTAGAATGTTTTTTTTTTTTTGAATATTTTGTAAAATTGGATGTGTTCTTTGATAAATTGTCATAGAAGTTTTAGTAAAAACTATTAGATAGACCTAAAAGAACTCAAATAGAAAAATAAAATCATCCTAAGAGTTAGGAGGCTATAAGGAAAATTACTACTAGCATATTTTACAAATTATATAAGTTTAAATCTATCGAATTATTTTGTCATACAAATGCTAGAAATCTTCTAGGATTTAATGAAAGAAGAAATAACATAATATTAACCTAATTTCACTATTAAATTGCATATTAAAGAAGTTAGGAGAGAAATAAAAAAATAATAGGTGAGCTAATAGATTTGGACGAATGAATTAAATTTGGCTTGATGGCTAATAAAATTTTTAAATGAACAAATGATAATTTGAGTTGATTAAAATATTTAAAATTTTCAAGGATGCTCTTTAGGGGGAAAAAACAAAATGTAAAATATCCATTGAAAGAAATAAAATCCAAAAAAATTTAAAAATTGTCATTTATCATGCGGAGTCCAATCACACAATAATTAATAAGCATAAGGAATAAACTATTTAACCTGGTAAAATGTAGCAATGGTAATCTCGGAAGGTTCCATTCAGGCAGACCTTTCAATGAATGCATTGCTGTCTGCAATCGTGGACCCTTCTGTGAAACGTGCTAGAACCAGATTGTGGTTCTAATTTCCCACGTGTCAACTCACAAAAGATTTTTCAATCATCAAAGAATGCACTAGAATGCCTATATAATCCAGATAAGTCTTCACCTTTCATGCCTAGTTTTGCAACTGAAGGTGCATAGATCTCAAGAATCAGGTATCTTGCTCGTGTTCTTTCAAACTTGACTTCAAAGTATTCTGTCTAAGTACATCTTTTCACTAATTCTGATCCTTGCTTGAAACATTGACAAATTCATGGAGAGCCAAAAAACTCACAATGTTCCAAATGGTACTTTTTTCTACTTCATGCAGTCAAATATATGATTTTTTTTAAAATTTTTTTATTGGTAACCATCTGATTGTTCTTTGTTTTTAGGATCTTCCATCGCAATGCGTAGACCTTATGCTTGCTGAGATGACTTTGAATAAGCTGATCGACAGGAAGAAAGCTTCTGAAAGAGAGACGGCTCAATTGCTACATGAACTATGCATAGCCAATGATAAAGCAAGAGAGTTGGCTTTCCAAATCGAAGAAGCTGAGGCCAGAGCGATGGCTTGCAAACGAGAGCTTTCGCTGACTTCTCCTCCAGGTACTGCTGATGTCCAACAAATTCTAAGAGAAGTGGATGGTGTCAAACAGAAAATCTGCAGTATCAAACTCGACATGGCTTCAGCTTCAGTGCAAAGAGAGAGAGCACAGATACAGATTCAACTTATAGACAGTGAGTGCAAATCGTATTCAGGTTACAGCGAAGAGTTGAGAAGGGAGATAGAAGCAACGAGCATAGAAAAAGAATTCATTGATTTAGATAGAAGTGAGGTTGAGAGAGAGATCGAACAAATCAAAGCTAGCCATGAAACAGAAGCTGAAAATTTCAGTGAAAGAATGGAAAAAACCAAGTCCAGAATTGTACAACTCCAGAAAGAAATTAGTGCGGCAAAGAAGCTGCAGACAGAGCTAGTGATAATCACTTCAGATGTCAATGCCTTGCAGCATGAGATGGAGTTCCTTAGATCAATGGAGAAAAGCTCTGAAAAGACTCGTTATGTGAAGGATGATCAGCAAGAGGTGGCCGATCTGTCTTGTTTACAGGCGTCGAGAACCGAACTGGAGGCAGCAAATGAAGAGCTTTCGGGCCTTAAGGAAGAAGGATTCAGGATCATGGAAGCGATGGACGCGGCGAGGAAAGAGATGATGCAAATTGCTGAGGAAAAGGAAAAATGCAACAGGGCAGTGAAGGAATCTGAATCAAGACTAGAGATTCTCAACACCAAGCTACACAAAGCCATGTCCAAGATGGAATCTGCATCGAAGGCCGAGAGGAGAGCCGATGCCATCGTCTCCTCCCTTTCGGCCGCACTCCGCCAGCTGCACTCCGATATAGAAGCGGCAAAGAGAGAGACAGAGCTGGTGCGAGAAGAGACAAAAGCAGTAAGAGCTCAAACCGAGAAGACCAGATCGAGGACTGCGTCAGTGGAGGAAAGGTTCGGTGAGGCAATGGAGGAGCTCAAGCATGTGACGGCTTCAGAAACCTTGGCGCTGGAGGAGTTGCAATCAGTCACAGAAAGCACCATGACGGAGAGGGCGATTTCGGCTCTGTGGAGCGATACTATAACCATATCCAAATTCGAGTACTACTACTTGATCAAGCAGGGCAAGGCGTCGCAAGAGGTCGCGGAGAAGAAGGTGTCAGCGGCGCTGGCATGGAAGGAGGCGCTCGAAGCGAAGGCGAAGGAGGAGGAGAAGAAGAGATATAAAGCGGACGACGAGCTCAAGGAGAGGTGGGCGATTGTGACGGTGGATCAGAAGAGAGGGACGACAACGCCAAAGAAGAGCGCCTTGGATTGCAACTGTGAGCAGGTGCCGGTGGAGGAAGATTACATGATCCGCGGGTGGTCGCAAAACATGAAGCTTGCCATAGCGATGCCGAGAAGGTCGCTTAACGTGAGCGGCATAACGGGGAGGATCAGCGGCCTGAGATCGTCGAGTTCGCAGAGAAGGCAACCGAGCTTCACGGATACGACTCCGAAGACCGTGGATTATATGAAGAAGAAGAAGAAGAAGAAGGGAAAGGTAATGGAAAAGGTAGTTAGGCTCCTCAACCGTCGCAGGGGCCGTCAGAGCATCAAAGAAATCTTTTCTCCTGTGACGAAACTGCCTGTCCTGCTACCTTCCAACTGTACTACTGCTTGAAGTTCTAAATTCCAAGCAGCTCAACTGCGTAGTGTGATCTCCTTTCCACCAAAACTAAAATAACGATAAAATTTATTGTTCGATCTGTAAGCAGTTGCTCTTAATCGAAATCTAATTGTCGGTAAAAAGCCTTTCATATTAATTTCATCTTCTTTGTCCAGTGTCTGTTGAGTAGATCCTTCCGTGATCGGAGGGATCATCGATAAGTTCCAGTGTAGCTAATGATGGAGCCCAGTTCGAATAATTTATCAGAGCTGATTCATACTCTTGGACTACACCGATGATATAATTTTTTTCTCCATTTTAAATCTTTTTTTTTTTCATCGCCATCCCGTCCTTGAGTATAGCTGGCTAGCACTTACGTAGTCACCAGTAATATCCGTGACGTAGCTACAGTGCCTACAATTGACCCACTGTTTTTTTTTAAAAAAAAATTATTAGTGTTTGAGTTTCCTTTAAAAAAATGTTAAATTATAAGGCATATGCAATCTCATTTGTCCAAATCAGAAAAATATATGTTAAATATTACAGGAGGAATCAGCTAGCAATCTAAGTTTTTTTTCTCTACGCCAAACAACTTTGATGTTTGATTGATTGGTTCACTTAAGATATAAAATGATATGTTAATGGTGTACACAATAAGTTGTTATGCAACAATTTTAAAATTGAATATATATAGGCATAAAGATTATTATAATTTATTTTTTATTAAATAGGCATAAAGATTATTATGATTGAAAAATTATTTTCATACGTTATCTAGCTAATTTATTTATGTAAGATCATTTATCACAATTTAATTATTTGAGTAATTTTTTAAATATATAGGGCACTTGTAATATCTTGGATTTTACTCCCCTTTTTAAATATGTCACTTAACTTCACGTAGGACTCTCGCTTGGGTGTTTTCCTTCATCGTGATCTATCCTTAATTAGTAAAAGAGCTAGGAATCCACTTCAAATGATAAAAATGATATTCCAAGACAGTAGTAGTGTACAATGAAAATTTTATGTGTTCTAGTCCCCCACAAAGAAAATGACGTTTCAAAAGGAGAAAATGACACATCAAATTAAATAGCAGTGATATGAAAATTTTATTGCAGCATTAATCTTGTCTTCTCGTGATACCATTGATGATTATGTTAGGAATTTTTTATTGCCTTTCATCTCGATTTACTTGAGCTATATGTGAGGTGTTCTCGCCGTTTAAATATTTCTTTTGTAACGTATAAACCTCCTCTAATTTTAATATAAATGATTTAAGTACTTCAATTGTACGATCACAATTATTTTATCAGTAATTTTCTAAATCACGAGTTAACTTTACATATAATACTAAAATGCGTATTCAAATTTCATATTTATTAAAACAGGTATCTATTTTCCATTATATCTCTTTTTATTACAATTTTGATTGTTGTTGTATCATCATTCGACTATTTTAGATTGTAAAATTTTTTATGCTCCCATTAAGTGATAGTTCAATGAGATCGTGATAAAATAATTCAAGATTATGTTAATTTTAGAAATCTAAAACTCTCTAACTAGACTATAAAATCTATGACTCATGGCATAGTTATACTCAAGAGGATATAAGGAGTGCGATGAACTTTGTTTGAAGTGTTTTTGATATGTCTAAGGCTATTAATGAGTTTTGATTAGAATTTACTGATTGTCCTATAATGTTTAGAATTTTAAAATCTTCATATGGTATGAATTAGGGGAGTTAAAGGAACTTTTTTATGGTATTGATGAGTAAATATGATAAATCTGAGTCTTTTAATAAGTTTATATTAAATTATCAAGATTAAAAAATATTAAATTATAAATTCATATTTGAGGGTATAATTACATTAAAGAAACTTCAAGAAATATAATATTTCTGGTTTAAAGTGATTTTGACATTTATAAAATTATTAATAAATTTTGATCAAAATATAATTTCATTGTACTATTTGTAACTTTCTATATGTAACTATTTGTATGAATTTTACTGTCTAAATAGAAAATTATGAATTTCTTAAATTGACAGACACTAAAATTATTTTATCACAAATTTATTAGCTATCACGTAACGGGAATATAAAAAAATTTAATAGTCATGATATTCCATAATTTATATTACTCGATTCATGATGCAGCAGTACAAAAACAGAGGTACAATAAAAAATACATAGTCGTTTTAATTAATAAATATGAAATTTAGTAAATTTTTTTTTAAATGATAATCCCAGTCAGTCTCATGGACTCAATCCCTGCGAGATGACCGATCTAGTCCCACGAAAGTTTCCCATCGGACACCAGGGTAAATCGGGAAGTGCACGCAGCGGCCAACCCAGACGCCCAGCATCCTTTGATTACGATCCCCATTTGAAGGAAAATTTCTGTAAATACGCCGTAACTGAGAATCGAACCGTACGTGGATATCTGAGTCACAACTTGGATGTTCTACTGCGGCACCATGATCCCGGGGATTTTTTTTTTAGTATTACAGAAGGTTACATTTACGGTTCGATAAATTATTTTATATTTCACATATCAATTACACGTGTCACGCACATATATCTACGATGTCTTATCCAATGGCTCGACCTGATAATGCGATCTCGATTATTACACTTGTCGATTAGCTTTTAAACGACGTGTCATGTTTGAAAAAGACGTCGTATCATGTATAACCAACCATGTGGACGGACGTCCAGCACTGATCATGACGAATACAGCTTTTTCCTATCGTAGACGAAGCTAAGAGGTCGTGTCGTTTGGAAGGTGGCGTATGTTTTCTATCAAGTCCATCTGTCTCTACGTGCTAATTACTGCACAAATAATTTTATGACGATCGAGTACTGCCTTGCATTATTCCATGCTGATTAACTTAAGCTCTTTGGCATTTTGCACAAAAATTTAAGTCTCGACGTTGACATTCACATGGTTGATATATTATTTATCAAATAACTTTGCTTCAACATCTGTTGCACTGTATTGGATATCTGTCCTCTACTGTATTGGACGGAGCTAATACCACAGCTTTTCGTTATCCTATCCTTGATTCCACTGTACTGACTATCTAGTTGGCTGAGTGTCGTAATCCCTGATCTAAAAAATCCATCTTTCTTCATAATCTTCAAAATATATAAAAAAGTCTTTAAGTTTTTTTTTTTTTGACATTTTACCAGTCAATCAATGCAATGCAAGAAGGTTTTGAATTCATCAAGCAGTGCATTGAACTATAGAATTGCATTGTGATATGGTAAGTCTGACCCCGATTCGACGTGGTGAAGGAGTCAATGGGGGGTCTAACTTGGCTGGTTTGAGGGGTCTTTGATCAATCTTGTCTTGAAGGCCAGACCCAGATATCCTCCTTATGGTCCAGTGGGCTTGTCCGTCGGACCCAGCTTACCCAAATCAGGCAAAGTCTTACTGACCAACATAGTCCATCCTATTTGACTCAGTTCAATCGCTCGACCTTTCCAAACCACCCGGACTAGTCGGTCAAGGTCTCATAAACATTCCCTCTGATCGGCTAGGCCTCGACCTAGCTCTTCCTGAGAGCTGTACCTTACGAATATGCACCGAACTCCTCAGCTTGGTCGGCTCACATAATACAACCCGGACTGCCCGACTAACCCTTTGCATGCATCCCGTTTACTCGGCTAATCCACTTCCTAGCATATCCCGAGTACTCTACCTTTTGTGTATACGCTAACTCCTCAGTTCATGCAGCTTTCAGCAAACTGCCAGGTCTGTCCGGCATACCTGTACTAAAGCTCTACGTACTCGGGTAAACCCAGATACATCTGGTCCTGGGTGCTCTGCCTCATTCCTATATCAGCGCTCATCAGCGTCCCATTCTCCCAGGTCATCTCAGCTATAACTTGTCCCGGACAATCTCGTCTCACTCCGGCATCCTTTTGGCTCAAGCTCAAGTTTTCCAGTCAACAAACAAGCGAACCACAGACCGCCAACCATGCGAGTCGTCCTACAAGGATAGGATGACAGCTGCGCTCCCCCCATGATCCACCTCGATAATGCTGCCCAATTTCCATCCATGGTTAAGCGACAAAAGGAACATGGGATTGCATGGTGGCTACGGGATATATTGCCTCAGTTCTCTAGGCGCCCCTATTGGCGCAGACAGCGGCGAAGTACAGATCCTGTCCCCTAGCTACGGCCATAGTCTGCCACGTGGGCTAGAGGAATGTTCTATTCACAGGTATATCAACTCCTCCAAAGGTATGATTCGGGGGACCGAACTTTTGAATACAATTACTACTACTCTTCTTCTTCTGATCATCATCTCCACCGTAAACTGACTTGAGCATCGGAGTGGCCTACCGGGACTCCTCGGCACCCTCTAACCCCTTCGCTCGTGTTGATCCTTCCAGGTTTCCATCCTCGGGGGGCTTCACAAACGACTGAGGTGGCATACCCTTGACTGGTGGATTGACTGTCGATGGTATTTGGCCGGAACAAAATTGGTGCCGTCTGTGGGAACTCTGAGCTGAACGTAACGATGGTCAACACCAGGTGCTCCACCAACAATCGTGAGCCCGTGGAGGAGTAGCCTTCGGAAGGACTCGTAGCCATATCTCGCGAAGCTCTGCGAGGGATGATTCAAGATGTGGTCGACTCCGTACATCGACGTGCTCAAATGCAACCCCCTCCTGTGCCAGCAACCAACATTCCGTTGGGGACCCAAAGGGCCTCTCCGGTGGACGAAGTTTTGTTGCCCGTGGGATCCACCAACAGAGGAGAAGGCCCATCGGAGGCCGATTCACATGGTCCTCATGTTGGTATGGAGCGGCGTGACGATCGTAAAGGCAAGGCTCCTATGATTTTTGCGAAGGAAAAGAAGACTCCTTTCTCCAAGAAAATCCTGGAGCAAGAACTGCCTCGCCACTTTCGCCCGCCCCAGGTCGGAGAATACAATGGGTCCACCGATCTTGAAGATCACCTCCGTCGCTTCGAAAATGCGTTGCTGCTCCACCAGTACGCCGATGGAGTAACCTGCCGTCTCTTCCTCAACACTTTAGCTGGATCAGCACAACGGTGGTTTTCAAGATTACCGCCTTCCTCCATCCACTCCTTTGAGGAGTTCAAGGAAATTTTCTTGCACCAGTTCTCTAGCTCCAGAAGACATCAAAAGACCCCTCTCACTCTTTTTTCCATGAGGCAAAAACCCAAGGAAACCTTCCGGGAATACCTACTTCGCTTCAATGAAGCCGTATGGGAGGCCCTCTGCCCCCTCTGACATTTTGACTAGTGCCCTGACTCAGGGGCTATAGGACGGAGACTTCTTTCGTTCCCTGGTGAAAAAGCCTCCACCTAGTTATCCCAAGCTTCTCGATCGTGCTTCCAAGTATATTCACTTGGAAGAGACTCAACTCGCTCGCCGAAGCGACACTAACCCTGCCCCTACAACTGATCGGCGACCCGCTCTAGCACCTCCTCGCCGGGACGCCCCCCGAGGCCTCTCCAACATCCCCCGCCCCGACGCGAGGAGCGCGTCGTACAGGCTGTGGATACTTCTCCTCTCCCAGCCGAATATAGGAATCCTACTGGGAATGGCCAACCAACTCACTTCTGTGCCTTCCACCAGTCCACCGCCCACAGCACGCAGGAATGTCGGCAACTGGCCGAAGAAATCAATCGGGTCATCGCAGACCGACAGCACGCCCGAGCGAACCCTCCCCTAGGAGGAATTCGCTTGGCAGGCAATCACGGCGGAAGGAGAGATCAGGGCCGCCGGACCATGCCCAGACGTCCTAGTCCAGCCCCCAGGCCGGAGCCCCGAGAAGAACAGCGGCCAGCCCCTGTCGGTAACCGATACCCAGCCCAGGACGACCGACGACATGAACACACGCCGCCGCCAGCACCGCGTCTTGAGGAACGCCAGGAACCCTGGGACCCCCCGACCAACATACCTCACCGAGGCACCATCAACATGATCGCTGGAGGCTCCACCGATGGAGACTCCAATCGAGCTCGTAAGGCTCACGCACGTCGGTTGGAGTCTTATGGCATAGGCTTCAGCTCCACCCCGGCGTCAGGCCCGTCCATCTCCTTTGGGCCTCCAGACCTGGAGGGAGTATTCCTCCCCCACGATGATGCGTTGGTTGTCAGGGCCACCATCGCTAACTATGAGGTAGTCCGTATTTTTGTTGATATCGAAAGTTTGATTAACGTCCTCTACAAGGACACCTTTGACCGCATGGAAATCGATGCGGAACAGCTACTACCCATGGCGACTTCTCTTTTTGGATTTTCTGGGCATGAGGTCCAGCCCCTCGGGCAAGTACAGCTGCCCTTGTCTCTTAGAGAGGAGCCCCTGAGGAGAACCCGTATGACGCTCTTCACCGTCGTGGACGCTCCTTCCGCCTACAATGTCATCCTAGGTAGACCAGCCCTCAGTTCTTTTGAGGCGGTCGTCTCTACATATCACCAGAAAATAAAATTTCCTGTTCATAAACAAGTCGGCTCGGTCAGAGGAGATCTCAAGATGTGGGCCGAAGGTGCTACATCGACATGGTCCAAATGGACCTCCGAGCCCTGAAGAGGAAGCCATCCGCCGAGGTGCACGCCGTCCAAGAAGCCGATCCTACTCAGCCCCTTCCTGAGAAGGTTAGTGTTCAGATTGTCCCCGAGCACCTAGAACGGGTTACCCAGATAGCAGCAGATCTATCTTCCGAACTAAGGGAACAATTAATCAGTTGCTTGGCCAAAAATCAGAACATCTTCGCCTGGACTGCCTCGGAGATCACCGGCGTCATCCCCACCGTCATGGAGCACCGGCTTAACATCCTCCCAGGCGCCCGGCCCGTCTGACAAAAGCGGCGTCACTTCTCCGCTGAACAAGACAAGATCATCAGGGAAGAAATCAACAAACTGCGTTTGGCCGGTTAAATTATGGAGGTCCAGTTCCCTACTTGGCTAGCCAACGTCGTCCTCGTACCCAAGCCCGGAGGCAAGTGGCACGTATGCGTTGACTTTTGGGACCTTAATAAAGCTTGTCCAAAGGACTGCTACCCTCTCCCCCGGATTGACCAACTAGTGGACTCCACATCCGGATATGAACTCATCTGCATGATGGATGCCTATCAGGGCTACCATCAAATCCCTTTGGCCCTAGAGGATCAAGAGAAGGTCAGTTTCGTAACCTCTGATGGTACCTTCTATTATACTATTATGTCTTTCGGGTTGAAAAATGCAGGAGCTACTTATCAACGACTCATGGACCGAGTTTTTCAACATCAACTTGGACGCAACGTTGAAGTCTATGTGGATGATATACTGATCAAATCGAAGAAAGCCGGACAGCTCATGGAAGACATGGAGGAAACCTATGGCACTTTACGACAATATGTCCTCAAGCTCAACCCAAACAAATGCCTGTTTGGCGTAAAAGGTGGCTGCTTCTTGGGCTATATCGTCACCGAACGAGGGATTGAAACCAATCCAACGAAAGTCCGAGCACTCCAAGACATGGCTTCTTCCCGGAACGTCAAAGAAGTACAGAAGCTGGTGGGAAGGATTATGTCACTGTCGCGCTTCATCTCACACTCAGCAGAAAGAAGCTTGCCCTTCTTCAAGGTACTGCGCCGGGCCACCCGTTTCTCTTGGGACAAGAAATGCGAACAAGCCTTCACGGAGCTGAAATAGTATCTGGCTGACCTACCTGTGTTGGCTAAGCCGGACGTACATGAGCCTCTATGGGTATATCTGTCTGCCTCCGTAGAGGCCTTGGGGACTGTATTGGTCAAGTAGGAAAACCAAGTACAGCGTCCTGTGTATTTTGCTAGTCATGTATTGAAGGATGCTCAACTTCGTTACTCCTCTCTGGAAAAGTTGGCGCCGGCCCTCACCTTAATGGCCCACAAGCTTCGACCGTACTTTCTATCTCATCCCATCATTGTGCTTACCAACAGTAACCTAAGCCGAGTCCTCCTGAATCCGGATTCCTTGGGATGCCTCATCAAATAGACAACGGAGTTGAGCGAATACGACATTCAGTATCACCCCAGGACAGCCATCAAAGCACAAGCTCTAGCGGATTTCCTAACAGAAGTGACGGGCCAAGACTCAGATGGGATGTGGAAAATCTACGTGGATGACTCTTCTACCAAAGAGGGCAGCGGAGTAGGGGTGTGCTGAATTCTCCTCTCGACGATGCCTTGCAGCTCGCCGTTAAATTGCATTTTTGAGCCACCAATAATGAAGCCGAATACGAAGCTCTCCTAGTTGGGCTCCAAGCGGCCCGACACTTGGGAGCTACGCGAGTCATCATTCATTCCGACTCCCAACTGGTGGATCAACAAATCAAGGGTACTTTCGAGATCCGAAACGAGAGCTTGAAGCGCTACGCTGAAACTGTGGGCAAGCTGAAGGCAGAGTTCCAGGAAGTCATAGTGCAAAAGGTTCCCCGGGTAGACAACCAAAGTGCAGACGACTTAGCCAAGTTGGCTAGTTCACTCTCCACCTGGGAAGGTGAAAGACCGGCAGTTCGTGAGTTGCTCATATTGCAGATCGACCAGGCAATCCAGGCCGACAAACCGACAGATTGGAGGACTCCCCTTATCAACTTTCTAAAGCAAGATGTCCTACCTGAGAACCCAGAGCAAGCCAAGGTAGTCAGGCGTAGAGCGGCCCAGTTCGTCCTGATTGGGGAAACACTGTACAAGCGAGCTTTCTCCAGGCTACTGCTAAAATGCCTTGGACCAGACGAAGCCGATTACATCTTGCGGGAAATACATCAAGGGTGCTACGGCAATCATACAGGAGGACGAATGCTGGTTCACAAGACGCTATTGGTCGGGTACTTTTGGCCGACTATGCAACAAGATTTGGCTCACTTAGTCCGCTCTTGCCTCAGTTGTCAGAAGCATCAAGCCTTATCCCACCAACCTGTCGAACCCTTAAAGACTTCCAACATCTCCTGTCCCTTCGATCAATGGGGAATGGATATCGTAGGTCTCTTTTCCCTGTCGGTCCCGGACAAAAGAAGTTCTTGCTGGTTGCTGTAGATTACTTCTCAAAATGGGTAGAGGCGGAGCCCCTAGCCAACATCACTGAGAAAAACGTCCTCAAATTCCTATGGCAAAACATAGTCTGCTGCTTCGGCATACTCCGTAGGCTCGTTTCTGATAATGGCTGACAGTTCCAAGGGCCGAAACTCTAAGAGCGGTGCAAGGGCCTGGGCATTCAGCAGGTGTTCACTTCCATGTACTATCCTCAAGGCAACGGGCAGACAGAAGTGATGAATCGCGAGCTTGTGCGTGGCCTAAAGATCAAATTGGATCATATTGGCGGATCGTGGGTTGAAGAACTCCACGACATTCTTTGGGCATACCAGACTACACCACGAGACAACACCGGGTTGACGCCGTTTCATTTGGTTTATGGGAGCGAAGTCGTAGTCCCCGTTGAGATCGGGTGCCACTCTACACGGATCGAAGCGTACAAGGATGCGGAGGACAATGCTCATCAGCGAGCTGCCGAGCTGGACCTTATAACAGAAATCCGGGATAAGGTCAACACCTGCCTATTCGCTTTCCGACAATGGATGATCAAGCTTACAACAGACGAGTACACCCCCGATCCTTCTTCGTCGGCGAGTTCGTTTGGTAAAAGCGAAGACCGTTGGAAGGAGTGGGCAAGCTAGAGCCACGGTGGGAAGGCCCATACAAGGTGATCCACCGGCTCGAAGGGGGCTCGTATTACCTCACCGACTCCCAAGGCAAGGAACTCCCCCGACCATGGCATGCCACCTATCTACGTCCTTATTGCACCTGAGCAGCGCCCAACCTGAGCTGTATCCTTCTCTGCATTAATGCTCTTTAACTTGTAAATACTTTTGCCTTGTTAAAATGTTAAAAACGCAGGGACACCGATCGCCCTCGTTCTCTGCCAGACCTTGTTTGCTCCACCTAACCACCAATGACTCTGCTGCAAATCACCTTACGTTCGGGGCTTCTCGACCCCTCAGTATTCAGAGCACCTCGGTCCCCTCAGCTCAATCGCTGATGGTCGCAACCCACTGACGGGCATGGTTTGCTTCTCAACTGTTCAGCCTTCAGAACTTCTCGGTCCCCTTAGCTCAATTGCTGATGACCGCAGCCCACTAACGGGCATGGTTTGCTTCTTAGCTGTTCAGCCTTCAGAACTTCTCGGTCCCCTCAGCTCAATCGCTAATGGCCGCAACCCACTTACGGGCATGGTTTGCTTCCCAGCTGTTCAGCCCTCAAAATTTCTCGGTCCCCTCAGCTCAATCGCTGATGGCCGCAGCCCACTGACAGACATGGTTTGCTTCTTAGCTGTTCAGTCCTCAGAACTCCTCGGTCCCCTCAACTCAATCGCTGATGGCCACAGCGATCACCCTGCGACCTCTCAGCCTTCATGGTTTTCTCGGCTTCTCAGCCTTCATGGTTTTCTCGGCTTCTCAGCCTTCATGATTTTCTCGGCGTCTCAGCCTTCATGGTTTTCTCCCTCGGCTTCTCAGCCTTCCTACTTTTTTCAACCTCCAATCCCTCAAGACCCCTCTAGATGGGTCGTGAGTAACAGCAGTCTCTTGATAAGCATTGAGCGAGCTTGTTGCTCTTATATGGATCTCGGAGCCTCCTTGCATATACCCCACCATAGAGTGCAACTTTATTATATGACTCTTTTAGAGTTTCGTCCTCAGGGGATTAACATATTACAGGTTCTAGCCTTCTTTGTCATTTACTGTCATTACATACCTCGCAACGTCTAAGTTCATATAACTATTTGCTTGCAAGATTTCTTCTTTAGTTCCATAACATGATTGACAAAATAAAATGCATTTTATTCCACGACCCAATTATTACACAGTATGAGGAAAACACAAACGAAACATAGGAAATAGAGTACCAAAAATATTACCGTGTATTCACGGTAATACCCTTTCATTGGTCAATGGAAGGGATAAACCCCATTCCATGTAAAACCATACAAGCCAGGAACTATGGTAACGGTCACCGTCGTCCACTCGGCTGCAGGGGGAAGGGTGGACCCGTCGCTTCAGGAACAACAGTTGTTCCAGCTGTTGCCCTTCATGCCGGGTGGTAATAAAACTAGAGGTCACGGCGAATGCCGGTGGCCGCCGCCGTAGACCCCGAGGTGGAAGGAGGGGACTCCCCGTAATGCATCCCACCTCAAGGTCTCTACCGAGTCCCTCAGGAACAGCGACTCCTGAGAAATCCTGACGAGGCCCATGAACAACCTATGATTCTGCCGCTGAGCCATAGCAGCCTCCGCCTCCGCCAGGCGCAGCTTAGCCTCAGCGGCTGCCAACCGTTCCTCCAACTGGGCATTCCGGTCAGCCACAGCCAAGTACTTCCGTTAAAGCTCTGAAAGTTGTTCGCGGGAGGTAACAACACTTAGGGCCCAGGTCTCCATTATTCTCTCGACCTACTCCTTTTCCTTCCTCAGTCTCTTGAGCTGTTCCTCCATTTCAGCGGGATCCATAGGTGGGAAGTAAAGGAGATAACGAAGAAGTGGGGCGATGAGGTGGAAGGCTTGTTCCCTCTGGTCCAATATATAGCCTCACACGTGAGATCATCGTCGTCCAATGATCGTCCTCGCCACATCCAATTACACCGAGATCCGAGCCATTAATGCCGGTGGGCACGGAAGATGAAGAGTTAGCCGCAACTCTTTGTCGCCTCCTAAATCACCTTTCCTGCGACAGACGCTTGAGCGTGTTCATCACGCCCAAAAGGTCGCGTGACAAGACTACTCATAATGGTGCATAATCTGATGAGGGACTTAACACGTGGGTATAGGCCGATTTAGGTTACTCGGATACGTTACTTATCCGCGGGAAGTTTGTTGTCCGTCCTTACAAAATTATATCATGCTCAAAAACATGATAGAAGACGGATACATAATTTGCACAAAGCTCTTTTAACAGTAAGGGGAGAAGTGGCCAGTACACAGGACGACTTCACAAAAAAGAAAAAGGGGAGGGAACCGGATGATGATTAGCTGGTATGGTCCTTTCTTCCCGACTTGTCTTGAAGATGCGCCGTTTGAGACGTAGGGCCAAAGCCAGAACCCGGCTCAACCAGCTTGCGTTCCATCGCCTGCACCCGGGCCACGCCCTCTGTAAATTCCTCCTTCATCTCCCGCGCATGCCAAACGTCCTCAGCTAGGCCTCGCTCAAACTCTCGGGCACGGTCAAGCGCGGTGGTCAAATCTTCTTGCAATGCCACTATTCGTGCCATAGCCTCAGCATGCTCCTGCTCCCGTGCGGCAATCCGAGCGATGACCTCGTCCCTCTCCGCCTCTAGCCTTAGGGTACGAGCGTGATGGCGGGCCGCATCAAGGGCCCAAGTCTTGGCCTCCCTTTCCGCGACTTTCTTTTTCTCTATTAGTTGCCGAATGTACCTCTCGACGGCAGCACTGTGCATGGTGCCTCTGTTGGTAGGAAGAAGAAGAAAAAGAAGACAGGGAAATCTGCTGAAGGAAGTAAGGAGAATGCGGACGTACCCATAGACGTATTTATAATATGGGCAGGTGAATCAACTGCCACTCGTTCGCCGCCACGGCGATGAGTCGCGACCCCGCACTCGAAAAAATCAACGCTTAATAGAAGTGTGATAAGCGAAGAGACGGGTAATAAATGTTGGCCGTGACGTCGAGAACAGAGGGATGTGACTCTTCCCCCCGACGTGATAACAAACACTCGGGAAAAAGCAACACTTAGTGAAGCCGGGATGACAACACTTAATGGAGGCAGATCAGGAACCCAGCTCTATGCCCAGCTATATTCCCAAGGGGGTTTAATATACAAGAAATAATGGTCCCAATCCACCAATGGGTCAAATGGACTTGTCAAGAATTCAAAACCTGGTCGGGCGGCGAAATAGAATGTACCACGCCGAGAACTCCCGATCGAGAAGAAGGAACCGAATAGAGAAGCGTCCAGAGGAATGTTGTACAAACGACAGACTATCACGGTCCCACAGACAAGTTGAAATGATCTCGGGGTGAGTTGGAAGAGGTTCAGGCGATAAAAGGCGGCCAACCCTTGTAAAAAGGCTGGGATTGTGTTGGGATGTATACAAGAATCCTAGCTATCAATGTAAATAAAACATTCTGAAATGAGAATTACTTTTGGTCAATGTTTGCATTTAGTTTTATGCAAGTGTCCATTTAATCTATATTGTAGATAAACATGGTGTGCGGAGTCACACACAGAAGACCATGTTATCAGTTCCTTATAGATTATAAACAGTGTTCACAACCAAGATGGATTGGACAAACCATTGGACTGGTTGTAGTGTAATTTGGTCTTAGTCTGTCTTGACTATAGAATTACACTAGTACACTTAGTGTGTATTGAGCAGGACCACCTGAGGATTGTTCGATTTATACTGACTATATAATCGAACTAAACCTCTGTTACTATCGATGTACATGCTCTTAATCCCAATATAATAACAAACACATGTACTTAGTATGTACTTCTTTGATTCATCAAAGGGTGAGATTTAGAGCGATAGATCAAAAGGCCCGATGAGTTGGGAAGTAGTATTATGTACATGGTGTGTTGTTGATTATAGAAGGAAACTGTGTCCTATAATCTAGGCTGATGATGTCCCCTTGAGGAGCTCATAAAGGATTATCATGTAAACCCTGCAGGTGGACTTAGTTCCGCATGATAACAAAGGTTGAGTGGTACTACTCTTGGATTAGAAGTTGATTAAATTCGAGTTGTCAGTAACTCATTTAATTGACGGACATACGATATCTTAAACACAGGGAGATTAATGTACTTATAGTAAGAAGGAGCCCATAATATAATATGGGATTGGTGCGGTAGTGCAATAATAACTCTCTAGTGGAATGAGTTATTATTGATGGACTTAAGCTGTGTGTTCAGGAGGAACATGGGAAGCTTAAGCCCATCGGGAGACCAAAACCAATTCCTCCTCGAGGTCCCTACTGTAGCCTCTGGAAATCCTCGAATCCACCTCAGGAAGAATTCATGGAGACCTTCGGAAGAATTCTTGAAGACCTCTTGGAGACCTTCGGAAGAATTCTTGAAGACCTCAGAAGACCTTGGAAGACCTCCGGATGAATTCTGAAAGAATTCTGAAAAGAATTCTGTGAGAAATTTCGGATAGGAAATTCTATTTATAAAAGAAAATTTCTGGAATTTTATTTAGAATTTTTTCGAGAAAAATTCGGATAAGAAAGAAATTTTTTATAAGAATTTTCGCTAAGAAATTTCGTCTCTTCTCGTACAAAATTTTATTATAAAATTTTATGAATTAATTTTGTTAAATTAACAAAATATTAATTATGGAATCTCGTTAAATATTAGCGAGATATAATTAAAAGATTTTGTTAAAGATAAGAACAAAATTAATATAATGGAAATTTATTAAAAAGATAACAAATCTTATCCATTGGATTTTATTAGATTTGTTCTAATAAAATCTTATAAAAAGATTTATTTCTAAATAAATCTAGATAAGATAAGGTTGTTAGATTCTTTCTAATAAAATCTTATTAAGAGATTTATTTCTAAAATAAATCTAGATAAGATAAGTTTATTAGATTGTTTCTAATAAATTCTTCTTAAAGATTTTATTAGATCTTTTCTAACTAAATCTGGATAAGAAAATTTATTAGAATCTTTCTTAAATTTCCATGATGGCTTGGCTATATAAAAGGAGGTTTAGGGGAGGCAAAAGTTACAACAATTAATCTCTTTTCCTCCCTTAAGGCCGGCGGCATCAATAGAGAACTCTTCCTTTTGTTTGCCGCCACCCTTCCTCTTCTTCTCTTCTTTTCTCCTTAGGGCCGGCGCCCTCTTCCTTTGCCTCTCCTAGGGACGGTGCATCCCTTAGCCTCCTCTTGCTGGTGTGTGGAAGAAAGTTCCCAATCTTTCTTCCCTTAGGGCCGGCGGCCACAAGCAAGGAGAAGGAGAAAAGGTAGAAGAGAATACAAGACTTGGTAGCTTGCTAGTTTGCCATCGGAAGAGAAGAGTTTTGGTGGAATCATCTCGAAGGATCGTTGTCCACACAACGTTCGAGAAGAGGAGAGGACATACAGCAGAAGATCAAGGGGTCATCTTCTCCTTCTAGACATCCCGAAGAAAAGGTGCAAAGTTTATTGTTTCCGCTTTAAATAAATTGTTCCTTTTATCTTGGATCCTGTAAACCAAACACAAGAGCCCAATGATCTAAATGCGTTGATCAAACCTTGGTTTGATTAACTATGAGGGCAACTTAAATCCGTTTCTGGAAAAAATTTTTGTTCTGCAAGAATTCACCGGAACGGGTTTCCTAGTGTTTCCCATCATAATACAACCCGGACTGCCCGGCTTAACCCTTTGCATGCATCTCGTTTACTCGGCTAATCCACTGCCTAGCATATCCCGAGTACTCTACCTTTTGTGTATACGCTAACTCCTCAGTTCATGCAGCTTTCAGCAAACTGCCCGGTGTGTCCGGCATACCTGTACTAAAGCTCTACATACCCGAGTAAATCCACATACATCTGGTCCCGGGTGCTCTGCCTCATTCCTATATCAGCGCTCATCAGCATCCCATTCTCCCGGGTCATCCCGGCTACAACCTGTCTCGGACAATCTCGTCTCACTCTGGCATCCTTCTGGCTCAAGCTCAAGTCTTCCAGTCAACAAATAGGCGAACCACAGACCGCCAACCATGCGAGTTGTCCTACAAGGACAAGATGACAACTGCGCTTCCCCATGATCTACCTCGATAATGCTGCCCAATTTTCATCCATGGTTAAGCAACAAAAGGAACATGGGATTGCATGGCGGCTACGGGGTATATTGCCTCGGTCTCTAGGCGCCCCCTATTGGCGCAAACAGCGGCGAAGTACAGATCCTGTCCCCTAGCTACGGCCATAGTCTGCCACGTGGGCTAGAGGAATGTTCTATTCACAGGTATATCAACTCATCCAAAGGTATGATTTGGGGGACCGAACTTTTGAATACAATTATTACTACTATTCTTCTTCTGATCATCATCTCCATCGTAAACTGACTTGAGCGTCGGAGTGGCCTGTCGGGACTCCCCGGCACCCTCTAACCCCTTCGCTCGTGTTGATCCTTCCAGGTTTCCATCCTCCAGGGGCCTCACAAATGATTGAGATGATATTCCCTTGACTGGTGGATTGACCGTCGATGGTATTTGGCCGGGACACATTGAACTTTATAATTGACTTAAAACTGCACTCCCCTTGGACTGAAATGAAGAAATTATCCTCTTGCACTTTTGCCTCTTGCTCAAGCCATACACAAGTCTTGCCTGAATTGTACGTGAACCATAAATCTAACAACTCCATCCCTCTAAACCCTATGTTGAAAAGATTTAATTAATATGTATGTAAATGTTCAGGGATGAATAGAGGAATAATTAAAGTTTGGAGGGTTTGATGTTCCATTTTAAAATAGTTTAACTATATCCCTAAATATGTAAAAAAAATAATAATTAAATAAATAAGTAATAGCTCAATTATTTTTTAAATAAAAGCTTAATTACAATGATGATTTATTTTTTTCACTATTGACATTTGACCAAAGAGAAACAAAATAAATCAAAAGATCCAAAAACAACATGAATTATTATTGATTTGTTTAAATTGATCCAGAAAATTAAAAAAAATAAACAACAAAATATTAGGATGTACTGGGCTATAGCCAGTACAGCCCTAATGTTAGGGCTTAGATGGATCCACAAATCTAACCACTCCATCCATCTAAACCCTATGTTGAAAGCAGAGGCGGATCTATTTTAGGGCTGTACTGGGCTGTAGCTCAACTCCTCTATAATCCAGCCCCCAAAAAATTACTATTTACTGTGTCTCTCCTCTCCCAAAAACACAAAGATCGGATTTTTTTTAACCTATCTCTCCTCTCCTCTGTATTGTTGCCGTCGCTCCTGATCTCTAGCACGCTGTGCACGCCCCGCGCCGTCCGACGACACCCCGAAGGCGCACCGACACCGCTCGACGTCCAACCGCTCACACCCACTTCCACGGCACCAACCCTCGCGGCGTATCTCTCCGAGGTCAGGACGAGTACCGGTAACTCGTAAGTTGTAACCCTGATATCTTCAATCGCTTCCCGCTGTCGTGGTCGCTGTCGTGGTCGCCGTGGCCGCCGCCCGCAGCAGCGGCCGCGCTGCCGAAGCATCGCGATTCCACCACCGCCTAATTGGTTTTGTGTGGTTTATCATTTGATTTTATTGGGCGATGACTTGATTTTGTCATTATTTTAGTGTACTTGGTTTGAAAGCCAGATAAATTATTATTACTGTCTTGTTGTTCACTTTAATTTTTCTCTAACAGAATTGATGTTGCATTTAGTTTTTAGACTTAAAATTGCGAAGTGTGATTAATTATGCTATTTTGTAACATGAGTTATGATGAATTATATTTTTCTCTAACAGCATTGATGTTGCATTTGGTTTTTTAGGCTTAAAATTGTGAAGTGTGATGAATTATGCTATTTTCTAACATGAATTATGATGAATCATTATTTTGAAGCTATTTTCTTTGGAGATTAGGTTATTTTTTCAATTCGGTTGACTTTGGCTTTTAGGATTTTATTTTCAAACAAGATTATAACTTACATTTTATCTCAAGTTATTCCCATACACAATCCATTGTACTTTGAGCTATTAATTGATTATTACTTATTTTTTATTTGATTATTTATTTAAGGATATAACTTGAACTATTTCAAAATAGAACATCAATCTATTGGAAAGATATTGATATCCTCTTTCTTTCATAAGAGAGATCGCGAAACTAGTGAAAGCACTTCAATTTCTATATTTCTTATAATGCAACATCAATCTAGTGAAAGTCTTCCTATTCCTAATGTAAAGTCCTTCAATTTCTTTTTCTAACGAAGATCATCAATCATCCTCCGCTTGCGTTGAACAAGATCAGGGAATAAGAAAATAGACATGTGAATATCATGTTAATATACGAGATGAGATAAAACGTACATATCTAAAGATGAGATCTTATCAATCAGTTATGTTGAAGTATCTAGTTATAAAATTTAAAAGTCAGAATCGTCGATTTCAGAAAAAATATTTTCAGAAATTTCATTGGTTGGAATATTCACCTTTGACAAATAAGGGCATATTATTTTTATTATTTCCTTTCTCTAAATGATATTAATTTGTCTAATAACTTGGCATTGGTCAATGAAGGATTTGACAATTGAAAAATAATAAATCAAGGAAAAAATAAGTGCATTTCTTGCCCATATTGGTTTTGCAGCTTCTTCACCTCATACTATGTGTGAGAGAAGGGTTAAAAATTTGATGAGGCCCTTTCAACATATTGATAATGTGATGCATGTCCAATCTAAAGAGGAAAAGGGAAAAAATTTAATGAAACCCTTGCAATTGACTAAGAGTGAGTGGTCAAAGGTTTATGTTATGTTGACTAGATTGATTCATCTTGTTTTGACGTTATCTGTTTCTATCACCAATACTGAGTGAGCCTTTTTAACAATGAAACATGTGAATATGACACTTCGCAATAAATGGAAAATGACTTTCTTGAAGATTGTTTAATATTCTATATTGAACGAGATTTAACTAAAGATATAGATTCTATTATAGATAAATTTTATATTTCAAAATCTCGTAGGGCACAATTTTGTTAAACAATATAATGTAATAATTTTTTTGTTATATATTTATATAATTTATTATATTTTTTATGATAATATATAATTTTATTACATTAAGTTTAAGCCTCTCCCAATTCTAATTCTTGAATTCATCCTTGGTCGAAAAGATTTAATTAATATGTATGTAGATGTTCAGGGATCAAATCTAAGAATTAGAATTTGGGGCGTTTGATGTTTCATTTTAAAATAATTCAAGTTATATCCATAAACAAGTAAAAAATAACAATCAAATAAATAAGTAATAGCTTAGTTACTTTATTAAATAAGCTTGATTACAATGGTGACTTGTTCTTCCTACTATGACATTTGACCAAAGATGGGAAATAAAGTAAACCAAAAAGATTAAAAGATAAACTAAACAGAACAGTAGGAACTACGGTTGGTTTGTTTGAATTGACCAAAGAAAAGAAAAATAAACAACAAAATAACTAAGAATGAAAGGAAAAGAGATCGGAAGTCTTACCCTCTTTTTTTACAATCTCGGTTAGTTTCAACTATAAGAAAAGGTAAAATAAGAGCTGCTCTTGTTGGAGGGGAAAAGGACTAGGGTTACTATTGGTCGGCTAAAAAACAATAAAAGGAAGGAAAGAAGGAGGACTGCTATTCTTGAGAAGAGGAAAAAGGAAAAAGGAAAAAGAGTTGTTGGAGAAGAAGAGAAAAATAATTAAGCTATGGTTGGGAAAAAAATAGAGAGAAGGAAGGAGAAGATCATAAGAACAAGAAACCAACGCATGGAGGCTTGCACGTGAAATAGTGGGAGCAAGGTTGCATACATAGAAGAGAGTAAAAAGAAAAGAGAGGAGATAATAGGTTTTCTCAAAAATTTTCTAACTCATTTTAAATTGATTAAATTAATTTAATCCAATTAAACTTGATTTAGTCATAATATGACCAAATCAATCTCGATTTGGACCCCATACTATTTATCTTCGCACCAACTCGATGGATTTTATTCAGCCTTAGTTTAATTTTGATTTAACACCTTCGCTTCGATTCGATAATTCAGTTCGTTTATTTATTTCTTTTATTTTGTTAAAAAATAATACTTAATAAAATTTATATAGATAATAATAAAAAATGGGCTGGGCTATAAACTAAGACAGACCACACGTGTTAGTTTACTGGTTGTTTGTTGATGATTTGGTGGTTTGATTAGGTAAGTGTTGGATTTGGTTGAGTTGTATTAATTGGATTTGGTTAGGTTAACTTTCAATTCAATTGAGATTTATGTTGTTGTAAAATTAAATATATTATTGTATTTAGTGGTTGTTGTATTTTGTAAATTGCAGGACCTTGATTTGTGGATCCTGTTACATACGAAGATTTTATTGGGGGTTCTTATTTCGACGTTCGTCATACCAGATGGGTACTCCTGTACTTGATCAGTACAGTTCTTAATTGTAGTATACGACTTATTATAAATCATTTGTTGATATCTTGACCTTATTTTTATTATTATATTCGATGCTTGAAACCTTGTTGTTAATTTGTGATATGATCTGGTTGTCATCATTACAGTCTCATTTATTTGTTGTATTATCTAGTCACAAATTTACTACTATATATGTCTGATTGACGACTTGTCCTGATTGATGTTGATTATGCCTGAGTATATATAGTCATTACTGTTGAGTTGAACATCATGACATATACATGATAGTAGTAGGTGTGATTGACAGTTGTTGTTGTTGGCACTCACCTGACACTGTGTAATAGTGGGACATAGGTGAGAGCATTTGTTGCACTATGTTGGGTGCAACCAGGACTAACTAGATAGCTCTCTTGAGATATTCTGCCCGTTTCTCACTTGATTAATAGTGGTTTGTTGTTGGAGCGCGTGCAATTGTCCTGTTGTGCACCCTAGTTCATTGTTGAGTGTCTGGGGATGACGAGTGCAGACAGTGACCATGCATGTTGCTTGTGATGTATGTTGCATATGTGCATGCATTTGTTGATAGTTTATTTACTGCATTTATTGATAGTTTATTTTACTGCATCTGTGCGTGTGTACACTGCACTTGTATGATATATGTTTGTTGTATTGTGTGACATTATATGCATTGGTTGAATTTGCATGATACCTATTACTTGTTATGTAGTATTACTAACCTTGTTTACTAAATATCATTTTGATGAGACTGTATTTCTTTTGATATCCTTGTTTACTTATTAGTTGTGCACTTTTATCTATATCCACTGAGTATTTTATACTTACCACTCAGACCCTGAGGTTTCTTTTCTTCCTTCCCAAGTAGCAGATAGATATATTGCTTTGAAACTTGGAGTTTTGTCAGACTGCTTCCATCTAACAGTAGGAGTTACTTCTTTTAATTTACCTCATGTGGTTTTGGATTAAGGTCGTATCGGTGAACTTGTTATAACTCTGGTTGTGGAGTTTTGTGCGTATCTATGGTTTGAATTTGTGTCCGTATATGTAGATTTTATTATTATAATTTCGCTTGCGTAGTTTCTGTTATCGTGGACTTGTGGAGTTGATGTCTTGTTTTTATTGTGATTCATATCAGTATGCATTTGAAATTTTTCGTTGATACATTGTTGGTATGTTGTTTGTGACTATCATATGTGGTAGTTGTTGTGTGGTTGATATTTTTATATTTATGTATGGATTAGTGAGTGGTCGTGTGGGTCTTTATGTTAAAATATATTCAGAGATTTTGAATTATTATAGAGGATATGTTGTTCGAATTTTTCCGGATTAGCAGTCCCTCGAGATGTGACAATTTTATTGGTATTAGAGTAGATTAAGTTGAGTCTTAGGTTGCGAGGTTCATATTAAGTTTCTTTCGAATTTGTCGTCGTATTTTGGTTTACTCGATCTAGATTGTGAGATGGGACATACAACGACATGATATCTCCAAACAATTGTAAGTAAGAATATCTTGTATATTTTATTTATCTCCTATAAATTTATAGTGATTGTGTTAGCAGGTGATATTTGATTATATTATGATCCTTGTGCAAAATCGAGTACATGGTCGGCCATCGAGACGACCTACTACGCTAGTAGAGTCGAGGATTCTCGAGGATGATGTGGATAGTCGGGAGCAAACCCGTAATTCTCTAGTTGTGGGATAGGGTTCTTGAGCTCATGAGATACCTTTGATGGACCCGGTACCGATTATGATTAGCAAGACTGTGGATAAGAGCCGGATACCGTTGTTGGCAAAGTTCGTCAGGGATCGATTTACCTTATTCTATGGAGGATCTAACTCCTGACTTGCACGTTTCTGGTTGGAGAATTTGACGGATACTTTTGCATATATCGCATATATCGAGGCAGAGAAAGTTGAATTAGTTGTGTACCATCTCTGTGATTAGGTTGTCACGTGGTGGAAGACACAGAGGACGATTTTCAGAGAGCGGGATATTTCATGGCTGTCGTTTCGGGAGGCTTTTGAGAGACCGTATTTCTTAGCGGCATTTTGTTTGACACGACGCTAGGAGTTTCTGAGTCTTAAGCAGGGTGATTGTTTTGTTATAAATTATAACGCGGAGTTCTCTCGACTAGCAGAGTTCTGCTTACATTTAGTAGCTCAGGATGGTGACCGGATGTTTCCAGTCCACCTAGGGATTGATTGCATATATCCGAGTTAGGATGTCTGGTGATGGGAAACACTAGAAAATCCGTTCCGGTGAATTCTTGCAGAACAAAATTTTTTCCAGAAACGGATTTAAGTTGCCCTCATAGTCGATCAAACAAAGTTTGATCGACGCATTTAGATCATTGGGCTCTTGTGTTTGGTTTACAGGATCCATGGAGAAGAAGAACAATTTATTAAAGCGGAAACATAAATTGTACCTCTTCTTTGCGGGATGTCTAGAAGGAGATGGATGACCTCTCGATCTTCTGCTGTATATCCTCTCCTCTTCTCGAACGTTGTGTGGACAACGATCCTTCGAGATTTCTCCACCAAAACTCTTCTCTTCCGATGGCAAGAAAACTAGAGAACCTTCCTCTCCTTCTCTTGTTCTTCTTCTTCTTCCTTCTTTTATTTTGCCGCCGGCCCTAGAAGGATGATGCCACCTTTGTGCCGACCTTAGCAAGGTTAGGAAGGGGTAGGCGAACAAGGGAGAGAAGTTTTCTCAAGGGGGCGCCGACCCTAGCTAAAGGGAAGGGGGAAAGGTGAAGGGCGCCGGCCTCTTAGAGCAAGGGGAAAGGAATTTAGAATTAAATTGTAATTCCCTCTTGCAAGCCCTCCTTTATATAGCTAAGCCATCATGGAAATTTAAGAAAGATTCTAATAAATTTTCTTATCCAGATTTAGTTAGAAAAAATCTAATAAAATCTTTAAGAAGAATTTATTAGAAACAATCTAATAAACTTATCTTATCTAGATTTATTTAGAAATAAATCTCTTAATAAGATTTTATTAGAAAGAATCTAACAACCTTATCTTATCTAGATTTATTTAGAAATAAATCTCTTGATAAGATTTTATTAGAAAAAATCTAATAAACTTATCTTATCTAGATTTATTTAGAAATAAATCTCTTAATAAGATTTTGTTAGTTTCTTAATAAATTTTCTTGTTTAAATTTTATCTTTCTCTTAATAAAATCTCTTAATAAAATTTCATTAATTTCTTAACAAAATTTCTTAATTAAGAAACTTTATTTTCTGATAAAATTTCTTAACAAAATTTTTATAAAATTTTGTACGAGAAGAGACGAAATTTCTTAGCGGAAATTCTTATAAAAAATTTCTTTCTTATCCGAATTTTTCCCGGAAAAATTCTAAATAAAATTTCAGAAATTTTCTTTTATAAATAGAATTTCCTATCCGAAATTTCTCACAGAATTCTTTCAGAATTCTTTCGGAGGTCTTCCAAGGTCTTCTGAGGTCTTCAAGAATTCTTCCGAAGGTCTCCAAGAGGTCTTCAAGAATTCTTCCGAAGGTCTCCATGAATTCTTCCTGAGGTGGATTCGAGGATTTCCAAAGGCTACAGTAGGGACCTAGAGGAGGAATTAGTTTTGGTCTCCCGATGGGCTTAAGCTTCCCATGTTCCTCCTGAACACACAGCTTAAGTCCATCAATAATAACTCATTCCACTAGAGAGTTATTATTGCACTACCGCACCAATCCCATATTATAATATGGGCTCCTTCTTACTATAAGTACATTAATCTCCCTGTGTTTAAGATATCGTATGTCCGTCAATTAAATGAGTTACTGACAACTCGAATTTAATTAACTTCTAATCCAAGAGTAGTACCACTCAACCTTATTATCATGCGGACAAAGTCCACCTGTAGGGTTTACATGATAATTCTTTTGAGCTCCTCAAGGGGACATCATCAACCTATATTTAGGACACAGATTCCTTCTATAATTAACAACACACCATGTACATAATACTACTTCCCAACTCATCGGGTCTTTTGATCTTAGTTTGTGGACAACAAGTGTTGGTATTTCATCCATGTTTGAGCTCGTCATGAAAAATTATATTTATACATTTGTGACGAGAACACAGACTACGTAATTTGTCACCATTCATGTAATTTAGATGACGCTTAATGAAGTTCACAAACTTTTCAACTTCATCAAAATATTCATCAGATATAAATTTATTTACTAATCTATTGTATATATAAGTTTTATTCATATTCATTGTAACCTAAAGAGGAATAAAATTGCAACATTATTAAAAGTGTAATGATAATCATGTCTATTGTTAAAACTTAATCTTAATTAAATCATTAAAACCTAATTAATGATATAGATAGTGAAAAGACTATACATATAAACTCAATTAATCCCAAAAATACACTTAACGAGACATTTAAGTCATGAATATTGTAATTTTCACATAAACCAATGAGATCCTTAACCCCTGACCAAGATCAAAATTCCAAGCCAATTTCTATGTTTAGAACTTAAGTTCTAAATTCGATGTTCTGTTCTACGTTCAAATATCCTTTGAACAAGTTAAGAATTCCAAGCAAAATACTATATGTGTAACTTCATTTCTATGTTCCATATTTGGTTCTACATTTACATATCCTTTAAACAAGTTAAGAATTCCAATAAAAAATTAATACGACGGCAGTTCAAAAAATTAGAACCAAAAAAATAAGAAATACTTAAATTGTTTAATTTGGAAAATGGAAAATAAAAATAATTAAAGACATTATTGAAGCGCCTTGCCAACGCCTCGCGTCGAGGTTGGGGCCTCGCGCCGAGATTGGGCCTCTTTTCAACTAAAGAGAAGAGAAAGAGGATGAGAAAGAATTAACTACAGGGTGTTCGAGAACACCGAAGAGAGGAGAGATTGGAGGAGAATCTCTATCAAAGAGAGAAGATTGAGGGAGAGAAAAAGGTTGGCAACAGGAAAGATAGAAGGAATTTGGGAAAGGTTGCAGTGACTGAATTTGAAATCGGTCGTATTGAAAAATTATTTAGTTGATAATTAATGATCGATTTGGTTGTTAAAAGAGAGATGGGGAGTAGGATTGCTAATTAAATTTAATGATGGAATTATTTTTAATCTTTAATTAATGATCAAATTAAATTTTGATTGTTAATTAATGATCAACTTTAAATAATGATTATTAATTAAATTTAATGATGGAATTATTTTCGATCGTTAATTAGCAACCTAGTTAAATTTCAATCGCTAATTAACGATCAACTTAGCTTTAAAATCGATCGTTAATTAACAATCTAAATTTAAATCAATTATTAATTAGCAATCGGAAATAATTTTGTCATTAAATTAACTATCAACTATACTTTTTGATTGCTAATTTAATGACCAACTGATTAACGATTGAAAGGTAGCAGCTACTGAATTGAAGTCAGTCTCTAATTAACTATCGAAAAATTATTCGATTGTTAATAAACGATAGTTATTAGAAGAGAGATGGGGAACAGAGTCGCTAATTAAATTTAATAACATAATTATTTTAATCTTTAATTAATGATGGCATTAAATTTTGATTGTTAATTAGCAACATAATTAGCGATTCAAATTTAATTCAATCATTAATTAACTATCAAAAATAATTCTGTCATTAAATTAAGGATTGATTATAATTTTCAATTGCTAATTTACGACTATTTTAAACTAATTAACCATTGAAATAAATTTCATCGTTAATTTACAATTGATTATAATTTTGGTTATAAATTAACAATGAAATTATTTTTGATCATTATATTAGCGATTGATATCTTAATCGATCATTAATTTATGATCAATAATTTTATTTGAGGGTTATTTAACGATAAAATTATAATTTTTTATTAATTTGATAGTTACGTCATAATTTTTTTAGTGACCCTCTGAACATATGTATATGTTTTTTGAATTCATTTTTCATCGAGATGAAATTTTTTAAGTTGTCTAATCCTATGCGATTTCACAAATAGTACATTAGTTTATATCACCTTGTGTACGATGGTTAGTTAGTGGTGCTAAAAAGGATTTATCATGTCAGACGCTATACAGTTGAACACAAACATGACTCATCATTCATGACTACAATTAACTCATGCTAAGGCTAGTCAAAATGTGTGAAATAATTTTTTTTAAAAAAATATATATAAAAATGGGAATTGAAAAGAATTAAAGAAATATATAAAAAATAAATTAAAAATAAAAATTTTATGATTTTTTAAAAATTAAAATTTTTAATTAAGCTCCACACGCAGACCATATATTTTTGGCCCAGCTCATGTTGTCTTGTCCATCCCAACATGCAGACCAGGTCTCGCTTGACGACACGACTCAATCCTTCGCGAGTTGTGTTTGGTTTAACCCAAATTTAATAGTCATGCTGAATCATGGCGATCTAATCTGATTTACAGCTGTGACAGTAACATATCCACTTGCCCCCTCAACATTTAAACACAATCCTTTAAAAGATTTTCATATAAAAGGGTATGAGAATTTAGATGACCTCAAAATAACTTATAAGGCGTCATCAAGATAGTCAGATTCGAGCCATTCATTCACATGCATAACCACCTTGATAAAACCATTAATTGCCCTCTAGGCTACCTTACTGCAAACAAAATAAGTTTTAAAGTTCAGTGAATCACTTGATCTATATATATTCTCTATGCAGCACTACCCAAACCAGCGATGCATCACCTCCCTCAGTGTTGTCGAGTGAATTGAATATTGCAAGTTCTTAGATCTAGCTTAGACCTGTATTGAGTAACTTGGTTGCGTTAGTGGAGGTGACCAAGTCAAGAATAAACTAGACGAAGTCAGTTATAAGTGAGCTCGCCAAACTACTTGCATATCAAATGCAGTAACGTAGGATCTTATTTCAGTCAAATCGATTGAACTTCAATTAGTCCTTTGGTGGATTGAGAAAGAGCTGTGAATTTCATATTACTCTCTAAGTGAGTACCCGTCCACGCTGATAACTATCATATTGTAGACACGCTGGTCGTTCTATATCTGAGATTGGGAGAGTAAATCATCGAGCTTGGAGGAGTTGGAAAGGACAAGGAGAGTAGGCCACGCACGATTCTGTATGTAAATATAGATCTCCCCGTCATTTAAACAATAATTCGAGCCATGCTTGCTTGGACCCACTGCATCTGATCCATCCAATTCCTTCCCCACGTAAAGCTATCTTCCTTCTCCAGACCCACCGTCTTCATGACGACTTCACGTGCAATCTCCACCTATGCGAGTTATTGGTGGGGGAAGATCGATATATATAGTTGAAATTTTGGATTCTGAGTTGGATTTTTGAGATCTGAAATGCTGCATTTTGGATTTTTCAGATCACGTTTTCATACTTGTCTTGTATATAAAATCTGAAAACTAACTCAACGGGAACCGCTTTATAAAATTAAATCAGAAAAAGAATTCAAGCTCTGAACATGACAGTTTTCGCAAGGTGTTAACATGGTGATAACGATAGCAAACTCATAGAAGATTATTTTAGACCATACCATGCCCAACGTTAAACTATTGATTCTCAAAATCTTATAAAAGATATTATAAAAAGAGATATGTCATGTTCAAAACAGCCTCAAATGTCTGCAGGGTAGGGCATAAGTCTGAGTAAATGTGGCGCGCTAACTCAGTTTCATCCTGTCTCTGATAAGAAAGTGCAATGTTGTTTAAATGATGAAGCGCATATATGATTCAATATTCAATCGTCAACCGCCTCCCATATGTTAGCGCAAATGGTTCTTATAAGAGTGTTACTACTAATAGGTTTGGGGTCAATTCTCAATAGTTGTGGAATGCTCCATTGGTTGTTTTATCCCTTGCAAACACTACTATTGTTGAACGAATTCTCCCGTGATTTACCTCCTTCTAGGAAGTGTGGGGGCGTCCTAGAAAGACCGCCAAGGTGACAATTTCACTTTTTACTATCAATATTCAATCATCAATTACCCTGATCATTCTACTTAGATAGATTTACTAGAATTTTCAATGGATATTTAAGGTGACTAATGTTGGAAATGTGAATGGAAAAAGGAGATGGACGAAGCCCTCATGATTTACCCCCTTCCAAGAAGTGTGGAGTCGTCCGAGAGGGACCACCAAGATAACGATTTCACCTTTTGCTATCAATATTTAATCATCAACTATCCTGGAGGGGCCGCTAAGGTGATGGCTTCACCTTTTGCCACAATATTCAATCATCAAGGATCCTGCATTATGAAATTCAAGAGTGAACTTTAATGACTCTGTCATCTATCTAGGGAGATATACTATGTAGGGAGTCTCATGGTTTTATTGTTGATTTATAATATTTCACAAGTATTGATGTTATGAATATATGCATAGAGAAAGACTCTCTTTCAAGTGTGGGCCCATAGGGGGTACAAATCCAGGGCCTGCATTGTACTGAACCAAGTTAACTTATGTGCAAGCATGATCTATGCTCATCGAATGTCAATCGATCTGAGCAAAATTTACCTAGGCAAATGAACTAATATTTTACCACTTGAATTATTCTTTTGCATGTTGCTCAAGAGTTAAAGTGATTAATACTGAATCCATAATCGTCGACTAAAATGGTTGACTAGCAGCAAACATTTCATATGAACATATGCATAGAGAAAGACTCTCTTTCAAGTGTGGGCCCATAGGGGGTGCAAATCCAGAGCCTGGATTGCACTGAACCAAGTTAACTTATGTGCATGCATGATCTATGCTCATCGAATGTCAACCCATTTGAGCAAAATTTACCTAGGCAAATGAACCAATATTTTACCACTTGAATTATTCTTTTGCATGTTACTCAAGAGTTAACATAATTAATACAGAATCCATAATCGTCGACTAAAACGGTTGACTAGCGGCAAACATTTCATGGCTGGCGAAAATCCATTCAGATTCGGGATTCCTTCTCGAGCACTCAACTTCTCATCTCGAGCACTTAGCACTCGGGTTATAGTTGGTATTCGAGCATGTAGTTATCTACATAGCATCGCTTCTTGACTTAGCACACCAACAATGACACATTCTGACTCAACCAATCGGGAGTCGGCATCCCAACTTTCCACTTGGCGACTAGCCCAAGGTGGTACTCAGCATTCGACAATTCAGGTACTCAACAATCATGTGATTTGGTCTCCCGACTTGGCGCTCACTTAGCTTCCCACTTGAGCTCGGGAGGCACTTGGTAATTAGCCAACGAAGTCCAGTAACTCAACCTAATGAGGCTAGGTTGATATCTTGAGATTATGTGCTCAAGTAAGTCTAAGTTATTTTGTAATTTCAATTTAGAATATCCCCTATATCTCCAACAAAGATTGTCTAACAATCTTAAAACAAATTCGTTCTGTTGAGACGACCATAGAGAGTGTTGAGGTGCAACAAACTCAACACATGAAGGCCCCTTTTGCCCCAATAGAAAATGTTTCAATCAATTATGGGGGAAAACTAGAGAAGTTTACTAGGTTGAACTTCAAGTGATGATAGTAGAAGATGCTCTTTACCTGACCACGCAAGCCTGACTCGATTCTTGATAGAGGATCTTCCAAGTTTGCTAAGGATGTAAGATACGAGAAAATTTTAGGATTAATTTTAAATAATTTAGCCCTAAAATTTATAAGGATTAAGGGGTTATCTATTAGCTCTAATAATTGTCATTAGAGGCTTGATTAAGTTGGGATTGGGTTTTAATTTAGGATAGTTAAAAGACTAATTAAATTATTCCCCTAAAGCCAATTTAAGCCACCCAATTAAGCTAATTGGGGCTAGCCCATAAGTCCAAATAACCATCCCAAATTAGAGCCCAATTGGTAATGGGTTAATGGATCAGGTTTGGGTTAAACCCGAACCCCGTTAAGAATCCATATAAGAACAGTATTCGCGACATTTTCCTCTGTTTCACAATCGACTTCCTTGCTTCTCCTTCTTCTTCCCTGATCGCGTGACCGCGTTCATCTGCAGCCGGTGCCGAGGTCAAGGGAGCAGCCGACGATCAAGAGCTCGGCTGTAGGGGCTTGTATCTCGCCGAGGTTTGGCTGGAAGTGAGTCAGGTGGCGGCAGCAATCGACATGAATAGGGAAGATCGAGCTTGAAGGATACTTCCGATAAGAGCTGAGATCTATGTTGGTTATGTTTGATTTGTTTGGTTTTCTTCGGATCTTTGATTCGATTGAGCTTTCAGCTCCGTTAGAGATCAATTGGTGGGCTTCGGCCGCGAGGGAAGAGGAGGTGGAGCTAAGGAATCAGACTAGATTCTAGAGCATTAACCCTGTAAGGTGAGTTTCCGTTCTTGAAGATGGTTAAGTCTTGCTCATTGATGATTTCTTGTGAATTGATCGGAATCTTAGAGTGTTCTATTCGATTGAGTTCTATTAGATCGGTTTGTGGTTATTGGGATTGATTAAAGTTTAAGGATGGATGGAGATTCCAATTCTGTTAAATTTAGCTTGATTTCTATTTGAGTTTCGATGAGTTTTACTGATCAGGACTGATTTGATGCATTGATTGGGTTTGCTTGTGTGGCTTGGATAGATTGGTGAGCAGTGTTATTAGGGTTTCATGGTGAGGTTCTGATATGTTGATGGATCTTGTTGAGTTTCTATGAATTTTGTTAGGTGTTGTTCTGTTTGGAAACCAATTGGACTTGGTTGCAGTTGGGTTGCATGTATCGGTTCTAGCTGTTCCAATGGTTGAAGGATTCAAGTTTGATTAAGTGTGGAATGGATGTAATTGAATTTGGATTAGATTAGGGTGGTTTAGATCCAATTAGAATTAATGAAATTAACTCGTGTTTAATTATCATGAGTTAATTGAATTATAGATCTAATTGGATTTGGATTAAGTTAGTGTGAATCCGAATATATCAATTGGATTATGGATCCAATCGTTAGATACCTTGATCATACTCCTATTTGTTGTGGATTGGATATCTTTGTTATACTTTTGTTTATTCTGTGTTTGTTCTTAATTCAATTGATCTTATGATTATCTATGCTGTTGTATGAACCTTTGTTTATCTATGTGATTTATTGCTCTTACCCTTGGTTATGATACCTGTGATCAATAGAGATCTATTATCTATGCATGTTGATTTAGCATAGTGGATGTTGATTATTGTTGCTTGATCATCACATCATGGTGCATGGTGACGATTGTAATCCCCAATGTTGTGGGTATATCGTCATTGATAGTTGGCCTGTAGTGACAAGTTTTAGATTAGGTGGTTATGATTCTCCTATTTCCATCACGGTGATGGTGGCTGTATGGCCTGTACGCAGCCGAGTCGATGTCCTGACCTCGTCACCACCGAGGGGTGGTACTCGGAGAGTATGTGAGTGATACTCAGGAACGAGTATTAGAGGACAGACATTGACCATAGGATGTACGTAGCTATAGATGACTACCTACTATTGGGCCACTGGGCTACTTTATTGTAGGGATGGATGTATGGCCGTTGGATGTTGGACACCCTCAGTATCATATATATACATGAATACTGGAGCGAGTGTAGGCAGTTGCAACATGCATATGCTCGTACTGTGTGCTTGATATATATGTATTGGACCGTATGTATACTGCATTTGGATGTGAAATGTATACTTGGTTGATTCTTGATTGATACATCAGTATGACATTGTCATTCATACAGATTAATGCATTCATGAGACCCATTTTAGATTATATGTTACCAGCAGAATTATTACTGATCACTGGTTGATTACTGTTATTCATTTGTATACCTTTGCTCTAAATTGTATACTTTTGACCATGCACTGTCTATTCTGATTATCCACTGAATATTTTGTACTCATGACCCAGACCCTAGGATTTTTTATCTCCCCAAGTATTTGATAGGAGATTACAGCTGATGCCAGAGGAGATCTACCAGTCATGTCATTTCACAGCAGGAGGCTCTTCATTTTGTCTTTGTATGGATGTATGGATTTGTGTTTAGTTGTGGTACTTCGTGTGGATTCGAGTTTATATTTCATATCGGTAATTTTGATTGTGGTGACTCTAGTATGTTTCTCTTTGTTGTTCGTATCTGTGATTTTGGAGTTGTATCCGTTTATATGGATTTTGATGTGGTTGTACTTCCGCTTGCGTAATTTCTAGTTACGTAGACTTATAGAGTTTATCGTTGATTTGTTGTGTAGATTTTTGATTTATACAGTTATGCATGTGTGAGTGGCCGTGTGAGTCACATTTCATATAGTTTTGTAGCTAAAAATCATGTATTGTATTGTTGATAGGCCGTGTGGGCCTTTAGATTAAAATGTATTCAGGGAAATTGAATTGTTATAGGGGGATGCTGCCGAAATTTTTCAGACGACCGTCTCCCGGGACATGACACACATGACTTAGTGAAGTCGTCTCATAGAGATCTTAGCTTTGATATAAGTAGAGACAACTTTTCTGGAGGTTGATGGTTGATACCGTTTCTACTTCATGTAGCCCAACAGGTATAATTATTTATGTTGTCTATTTCTACAATTATGTTTACATGTGATCCAATGGGCATGAGATTATGTCTACACGCGTGTATATCCTCATGTGATTTTTTATGTATGTGTTGTAATAATTTAGATTATTATACTTCCGAAGTTTATTTATCAAAATAAAAATTGTAAATGTGTACAAAGAAACTCCAACATTGGTATTAGAGCTACCATGTGTTTTCGACATAGATCGTAGATCTATGTTTAGTATGTCGTAGGTTGTCTAAAATTATTTTTAAAAATTTTAAGAAATTTTGGATAAGAAAATTATTTCCTAATCCGTTATAGAAAATTTTCAAGTTTGGAAAAGTTTCCTAATTTGTTAGGAAATTCAATTTTAAAAATTATTTCCTAATATGATTACGAAAAATCAATTTAGAAATTGTTTCCTAATTTAAATTGCAAATTTTCTGATTTAGAATTATTTCCTAATAAGATATGTAATTAGATTTGAAAATTATTTATTGGTGGAGGGAGCACCAGTGTACCTCCAAGGTTTTGATATTTGACAATATACCTAGGTCTGGTTAGTTTGACCAAGGGTTGATCCAAACAAGACATAATATTTGGATATGAGTGAAGTCTAGTCATGTCAGAGTTGACCAGAAGACTAGCGAGAAGTCCTAATCAGTTGGATTGGGCAAGAGTCCTAGTTGGAGGGTAAGTAGGAGAAGTTCTAGTTAGAGGTTAAGTAGAGGAAGTTCTAGTTGGAGGCTAGGCAGGAAGTCTTGGTGAGCGAAGCTGGGCAAGGAAGTTCTAACTAGAGGTTAGGCAAGGAAAATTTCAAGCAAGTTAAGGGTGATCGGATGTTTGGTAGGTGGAAAGTTTACCTAATAACTAGTCCTAACTGGAAGTTAGGCATAAGTAAGCCTAGTAGGTTAGACCATCAAGGTAAGACTTAGGTAAGCCTAGTAAGTCAGACAGACTACATGCTTAGGTTGCTTGTTTATGTGTATGAAGCAAGACTAAAGAAACATAAGAGAAACAAACAGAAGTAGCTGAACCAAGCCCTAAAGTCAACTCAGGTCAAACTTGACTGACTGGTTCCTAGCGCTCGGATGATACTCTGAGCGCTTGGAATGGTCCAAGTGCCCTTGTATGGTATAGGTGCCGGATAAGGTGGATAAGGTGGATAAAGACCGATGGAACTGGATCAGGTCGAATCGGATTGATTCAGGGCGCCCGAAAGAGTCTTTATAAAGCCATCAACATGCACCATCAAGGACGACACCTCTTCTACCAATCCTTCAGCCTGTTGTGTTGTTGAATGAGAATGGAACCTAGCTTGTGTGACTCGGGAAGCTCCAAGAAGGGCACTTTATGTTAGTGTTAGCCCTAGAGACAATTATGAAATGATTGCCAAGGAAACTTTTGTATCATATTTTATTAATAAAAGGTAAAGTTTATGATTATTATATTTACTTCAGATCTGTGCCAAATGAATAAGTATAATAATATTCTAGGGTAGTAGGTTTTAGTCTACAACGTATCAATTGGTTGAATTGATAGTGGGAGGCTGTAGACATATATATAAAATACTACTCTTAACTATTCCTAGTCAAGCTTTAATATACAAGGGTAATATTAATGTGTTGAGACTAATATGTAAGTCAACTGATGACCTAATCTTACAAGTCATGGATATAAGATATCAAGTTGACATATGGATATATATTAGAAAATATGTACTGAATTGATCTGCCATAAGAATGTTTTATGGATCATTATATGAGTGTCATAAATATTCTCATAGTGACTATTAGTATAAATAGTCTTTTAGACCTGAAGTCACTACAGTTCTCTACATAAGAAGTTGTGTACTTTAGTATCGACAAACATCACCTGTAACAAGGTGGACTATAAAGTCGATCACTAGGTATGCAATAAATTATACGGAGGGATGTGAGTGATGTAGATGAGGATCTATCCCTTCCATATGATGGAAGTGATATCTGTGGACCCCTTGATTAAGTAGGACTACTAAAATGCATGGTCATACTCAAATAAGTTAATATGAGATATTGAGCTCATTTGGTTAAGTGAGTCTACTTAAAGATCAAGAAATACAAAGATTGATAAGGGGATGACATGGTCTATGCCTCATGGATCAATCTAGATATCGAGGATAGAAGAACCAAGTTATACAAGATAATAGATACAAAAATGTTAGGTTGGATCTCGACATTCTCATTACTTAGGTAGCAATGATGCATTACTAGATGTCACTCATTGCTTATGTATATAAAATATTATTTTAGATACATTGCCAACGTTATAAGAACCTATTTGGTCACACATAAAAAATATATTGATTTGAAGATGAGTATATTTTAGTTTGACTAAAATATGATGGACCCCAAGCGATTATAGGGTTAAGTCTAATTCTAAGTTAAACTCAAATGAATCCAACTATTGGATTATTGAAATGAGTCTAATCCAAATTAGACTTATTGGATTAGACTCAACCACTAAAGAGGATTAATGTCCATTAATAGAGATTAATGGAGTATTGATGAAAAGGAGAACAAAAGGTAAAAATCTTTTATATTCATTGGATGACTCTTTGTATTCATTAGATGACCTTTTGTATTGATTGAATGAGTTTTTGTATTCATTGAATGAGTACCAAAGGTCAATTTTATGTATTTGATGGATGATCACTTCTAATCTCCTCTTCTACTCTTGGCAAAATCATCCAAGTTGTTAGCACAACGAAGGTGGTTCTTCTCCGAAGGCTAAGTTCGTGCGACGAACAAAGGATATGTTCATGTGGATACCGAAGAGGTGCGACCATTTTGATCGTGTTGAGATCTGCCATGAAATCAAGTTGTTGTCAGAATTTTTCGGTTCACGTAATAAAGGTGAAAACTCGATCAAACATGTATGCTACATTAGCATGGATCTTGTAGGATCGGGATACGCGCTAGAGGGGGGGTGAATAGCGCGTATGGCTTTTTGCTTTCGAAATCGTTCGATTAACTAAAAACACTAAGCAGCGGATTAGAAATAAATGCAAGGGGACACGCGGGATTTTTACTTGGTTCCTAACCCCCCAGGGTTAGTACGTCCAAGGCCTAATTCGGGAGGCGCCCGTCCACTAGTGGTCTCCTTTCCGAACTACGTTCGGAGGCGGAGCAACCCGTCTTACAGTCCAAGTAATACAACCAATATAAGTATAGAAAGAACAAGTAAAGAAAAATAAACCAAGCACTTGTCGCCGATCTGGAAGTCCGAGCGCCCCGCACTCCTCCTGGATCTTCCCCGGTAGCCCGTGCCTGGTCTCGTTCGCGTTCGGTAGCAGTTCTTGTCGGAAAGAAGGCGTATCAAAGTTGTAATCTGGCTGCTGCTCGCGTCCTCCTTTTATAGCCCTCTTGAGTCGACTCAGATGCCTATCTGGGTCGACTCCAGCCTGCGTGGCAGATCAAGCTTTATCCCCTTCGACCGCTTTCCTCTCTGAGTCGACTCATCTTGCTTCCTGGGTCGACTCCATCCTGCGTGGCATCAGCGGCGATAACTTCTTGACTCTGCGTCATCCTGAGTCGACTCAATTCCTGATCTGAGTCGACTCCAGTGCCGAGTCCGATAAGCCTTGACTCTGCGTCAGCCTGAGTCGACTCAAAACCCGATCTGAGTCGACTCCAGTGCCGAGTCGACTCAAAACCCGATCTGAGTCGACCCAGGTTTGACCAGAGTTGACTTTGGGCTTGACTTTGAGTTGACTTCACTTGCTTCACCTCTCCTCTTGCTTCCAGCTCCTGGTTCCTGCAAGACAAGCATACAAGCAAGCAAATACAACAACCTAAAGTCTTACCTAGTGGGTCGTCTAACTTCAGATTTCTACCGAAATCTTGGGTTAGTTTAACCCACTCCATTCTGGAGAATTTGTGCCAACCAAGTCACCTAGACTTGTTGGACTTGTGCTCGGCTCTGTCGTTGCCCCCCAGGACTTGGAATGCAACTGATCCTCCTGATCAGTCCACTCTTCTACTTGACTGCAACTGATCCTCCTGATCAGTCCAGTCCTCCGCTGCAACTTGATCCTCCTGACCAAGTCCAGCCTTCCGCAACTTGGTCCTCCTGACCAAGTCCAGGTTTTTGCCTGGTGCACGTTGACTCTGCCAAGACTTCCGCCTGATCCTCCAAATCAGGACTTCCCTTTGCCTAGCCTACAACTAGGACTTCCTCTTGCCCAGCTTCACTCACCAGGACTTCCCTTGCCCAATCTTCCAGATTAGGACTTCCACTGACTAGTCTAACCGACTAGATCTTCTTACTCACTTCCACACATCCAAACATCAAGTCCTGTTTGGATCACCCCTTGGTCAAAACTGACCAGACCTAGGTGTATTGTCAAACATCGAAACTCTAGGCAAGATCTTAGTGCATCTTGCACCAACATGTTTGTAATCAAATTGATCTCCCATGTTTTAAATTTCATGCATTATGTTTGAATCAATTGATGCTCATTAGGTGCTTGATGAAATATTTCTTCTACTTGATATGTTTTAGTTTTGCAATTCTATTAATTTAATTATTTATAATGTTTTGTTAGTTGTGTATACTTTATTTTATGTTTTCATAGAGTAGATTAGATTAGATTTATCTTTACTGTCATTAGCTTTAACATTCAAATCTAAACTTCATTTTCAAATAAAGTTAATTATAAGATTTATTACATACATTGATTACATTCATTGGAAGATGACCCGAGTCATTTTTATACTGCACTAGTGTAGAGGAGTATTGACATTGTATAAATGCTAGATCCACCCTTATATATGGCGGAAGAGAGTTATGTTGAATGTTTCAGTCAATATACCGTGGATGATCAAGCCACCAGTTTACGAATTACTGACGTGCATGCTCCTTAAAGATAGCTGCTAAGAAAGATAAAGAGACCTGAAAAGCACTCAAGAAGAGAGTTAGAATAGTGTCGAGGGTAGGCCCTCGCAAACCACTTCGACACTCAAATTAAAATTTTGCATAAAGAATGAGTTTTAATGACTTGGAAAAATTAAGGTTAATGTGTGCATACCTGTGTTCAAGGGTATAGACAACCTTTTATAGTAGTTAGTAGTTGATATAGTCGTCAATTTGGATTGGGCCCATCGGGTTAGCTCGTCCCGCTAAGCAATTTAGGCGGATTGGGTTGAAATTTTATCAATCCATTTTAAAATAGATTCAGATGGGTTGACCCGCCTAGACTCGTGACCCGCGTGGGTTGGCCCACGGTAGGCTTGAGTTGGCCCGCGAATTGAGAAAATTTATTTATTTATTTTAAATTTTAAAATTAAAGTAAAAAACTCAATGAATTATTGGGTTTGATTCGTCTAAATTACAATTCAAGCTTAAAAATTTCAACCCAATCAATTTAAACTGTAATCTAAACTTAAAATGACCTGCTAACCTACAACCCCCTTAGGTTGAGTAGGGTTGGGGATTTTTCAATTCGCCAAGTTGGTGGGTCAGTCCGTCTCGCACCGCCATATGATGGGTTTTTAATGGGTTAGCCCGCCCCTCTATGAGTTGACTTGTTTGACAAGTCTAGTAGTTGATCTCTGAATATTAGCATCCGTTTAGGAAATATTTCAGGATACTCATTTCAGTTTAGAAAGATTCTGATTATTCTTATCCTTTAGGAATATTTTTTTATTTTTTCGGAAGAAACAATCTTAGGCTTCCCTGATTGTGCAGCTGACCGTCTCTTGGGATTAAGAAGATGTAAAAGTTGAGACTTGAGCCTGAGATGGTTTCGATGTGTGATATTGAGTGAGTGCCGAGACCTGAGCCCGAGGTCGAGACCCGAGGCCAAGAAGAGGTCGGCACGAGATGTTGCATGTCGAGGCTAGAGCTCGTAGTTGAGACTCGAGGATGAGAAGAGTCGGCACGAGATGTCAAATGCATGCCGAGGCAAGAGCTCAAGGTTAGGACTCAAGGCCAAGAAGAGGTTGGTACAAAATATCAAATGCATGCTGAGGCTAGAGCTTGAGGTCGGGCCTCGAGGCGAGAAGAGGTCAGCACTAGATATCGAATGCATGCCGAGACCAGAGCTCGAGGTCAAACTCGAGGTCGAGAAGGGGTCGACACGAGATGTCGAATGCATGTCGAGACTAGAGTTTGAAGTCGAGCCTTGAGGCCGAGAAGAGGTCGACATGAGATGTCGAATGCATACTGAGGCCAAAGCTCGAGGTCGAGACTTAAGGTCAAGAAGAGGTTGGCACGAGATGTCAAATGCATGCCAAGGCCAGAACTCAAGGTCGAGACTCGAGGCCGAGAAGAGGTCGACACAAGTTGTTGAATGCATGTCGAGGCCAGAGCTCGAGGTCGAGAAGAGGTTGGCACGAGATGTCATATTCATGTTGAGATCAGAGCTCGAGGTCGAACTCGAGGCTGAGAAGAGGTTGGCATGAGATGTCGAATGCATGCCGAGACTAGAGTTCGAGGTCAAGCCTTGAGGTCAAGTAGAGGTTGGCATGAGATGTCAAATACATGTCGAAGCTAGAGCTTGAGGTCGAGACTCGAGGTCAAGAAGAGGTTGGCACTGTTATATTTGAGAGGTATCCTAAGGCAATCACCTTACGGTTATACTATTTATTGGATAAATAAAAATTCACTATTTAAGTGCATATTCTCTATGTGTTTGATTATATCTTAAACTCATTTACTGAATGTCCGTAATACAATTCATAGCATGAGAGAATTTGTGATTGAATCACAACTAGTGAGCATCTCTACATGTGCAATTATGAATGTATTGAAATTATCCCTAGTCGAGGATGACGAGCACGGATATCATCGATTCTGTTGAGGCTAGCACGTTTTAAACTCATTGATTTACCAAGCATCCAATCTCACAGTTGGAGACATTGGATGTTGAAAGTTAAATGTAGATGCTAGTTAAAGGTAACTAGTTTATTAGAGTGACCTACCATGAGACTTCATATGATTTTATACATATGTCAATGAAGATCTCAGTGCATCTTAAGTGCAAGTTTCCTTTGACTTACAGTGTTCAAGTTACCTTGGTCATGGAGGCTTATACTTTGACATCTTAAGCAAACATCTTCGAGAAGATGTGGATCTAGGATGATTGGGTATAAGTCAAAGTGCTCAAAGGTGTTTGAATATCCTACAGAGGATTCACCACTCTTTGAAAAGGAGACGTATACCTTGTGATCGCTTGTTAGGATTGTTACTAAAAGTCTTTGGCCAAAGCATCACATGTCAAGAGTATGATACTCTTGGACACATGTACAAGTAACTTGAATCCACAGGACAAGAAAGTAAGCTTCGGCTAGATATGATGTAGTCAGCCTAGTGGGGACTGACACACATAGATCATGTCTTGAACCAAGCGGGTATAAGACGGTAAAAGGAATGAGACATGTTTCATTATAGCTGCTGAAAGATTTTAGAAATTAATCTAGAATCAATCATTGATTTTTTGATCAATTAGGGATCATGATGTACTATTAGGTGTTATTCATAATCGTTCCGTAATTAATGGTTAATTACGGACGATCAATATAACCCAGAACCTATTGGGTCACACGCACTACAAGTTCTCCGAAGGACTTAAAATAAGTTTAAGAATTAGATTCTCAGATCAAGAGAAATAAAGTTTGGTGGGACCGGACAAAAGCATTGATGATGGACTTCGTCTTAAGAAGACAAAATGAACCAAATTAGTTTAGTTTATGATGAAAGATATGTTGGAAAATCAAAAGCAAAGAGGGGCTTCGTCTTGTGAAGATGAAATGAACAAAATTGATTTGGGTTGAATTAGAGGTTGTTTAGTTATTGAATCAAACGATTTAGTTTTGAACCAAATTGAACCAACTTGATTTGATTTGAACCAAACTCAAGTTGATCGGTATAGGGGTTTTGGGTATCGAGCTAAGGATGAGGTTTTAGATTGGATCCAAATCCAATAAAAATGTTATATGAGATATAATGTTGAAGTAGGAATGAATGGTTAGATCCAAATCCAATAAAAATGTTTTATGAGATATAATGTTGATCGATATAGGGGTTTTGGGTATCGAGCTAAGGATGAGGTTTTAGATTGGATCCAAATCCAATAAAAATGTTATATGAGATATAATGTTGAAGTAGGAATACAAAGATTGGATCCAAATCCTAATGGTTAGGAATCAAGACCATTCATCCATTAATCCGGTTTGCTATAGGAAAAAGAAAAAAAAAACAAACTGATTGACTGTGTCATTAGGGGTTTAGCCTGCGCAAAAAATTGCGATCACCCGTTGGCTTCAAAAACTTGAGCAACTGGATAACCTTGGTGTCGACCATCGCCTCAATCAAGCTTTCTCCCAAGTAGAACCTTGTGCCCAACCGCGTAAGAGGAAGCAAGCGTCGGCTTCATCCTTCTTCCCTGATTGGAAAACCCTAGTTGCACGCCGTGTAAGAGGAAGCAACCGAGCTTGTCGTTTGCAACAGTTAGGGATTTTGGAATTCCCTGACTGTGCTGCCCAATCAACCTCTTTCGCCGGTGAGCCACGGAAAACCATGATTGCTGCGCCCTCCCTTCTCCCTAATTGCAATTCTCTCAAACGTCGACTAGTGCCACCTCTGGTCTTCGCTTGATTGCGAGAAAGGGTCACCGACCGCGTGAGTGGAGAGTTCCTGAGCGCCGACCTGATTGTGATTTGCATCATCTCCAGCACTGGTCTCTCCCAAGCAACGATGGCTGACGATGTGAATCACGTTTTTCTTTCCTAGAATCATGATTTGGCTTCTGTGCTTCGGGGTCGAACGTGAGAGAATAGAAGAGAGACGCGTGTGCACCGTCTCCTCCTTGTAGCTTCCAATGTGAAGAACGAAACCCGAGCCGTTGGCCTCTTTTCGATTCCTCCCGGTGAAGACCCAACTGAGTCGTCGATCTCCCTTTTGTTTCATCCTGGTGAAGTTGTCGGTCATCGGAGCTACTATAGCTGTCGTTGCCGAAGTTCATTGTTGATTATTGTCACTGCTATTGGAGTGCTCTTCATCGTTAGAAATTATTTTCGACCATTGGAAGAATTGCTGTCGTGGGCCATTGAGTACTCTTTGACATCAGAAGCTTGTGAAGATTCCAAAAATTATTCCATCTTCATTGGGAAGGTTTCGACCGTTTGTCCTGTTTTAGCGATCAAAGGTTGACGACTGAAAACTACACCAGAAATATAATTACCGATGATAGTTAGAAAACCCTAAAAAATGATCGCAACAAACGTTGTTGTGTGTTTTCTAGAATTAAGTTTTTCTCTTGTATCGATCGTTGTCGATCATCGGCTAGTACCGAATATGGTGATGCGACTCGTGGCTTTGAAAGTCATCCAGATGAAAACTTGGCATGGATCATTAGTAGAGACAGAACTTCGATAAGGGCCGCTCGATTGATAACCCCGCTCAACATCATCTATCAGATACGTGTAGAATAATTATTATTCTAAAAAATTTTAAATTTCAATTATGTCATGTACTTGTTATATCCAATATGCATATATTGCGTGTGTAGTAATAATTAATTTTAATTATTGTAATTTTTTTCACTGCGCACTTTTACGAAACGTGTAAACACGCGCAACGCATCAGGACGATCCCAACAAGCACGAGATGTCGAATGTATGCCGTGCCAGAGCTTGAGGTTGGGACTCGAGGTCGAGAAGAGGTCAATATGAGATGTCAAATGCATGCTAAGGCCAGAGCTCGAGGTCGGGCGTCCAGGCTAAGAAGAGGTCAGAACTTAAAGTCGGGAACCTGAGGTACCAAGATTCATTTTTGATCCGTAATCAAAATCAATATTGTACATTTAACCAACTATCCTCTCAACATTTCTCTAAACCTCTTCTTACTTATTTTAAGGCCATGTAGTAATCCTGGGGCTCTCATGTGATGAGCACGTGATCACTTAGAGATTCCACCGTATCACAAGTCTTTCGATTTAGTATATTTGAAGGAGGTGAAGTTTGACTAACTGAACTTGTGTTGAGTCAGATGTCCTTGCTAAATTAGAGAAGGAAGAAGGAATATTAGTAACGGTCATGATGATGAAAGGACAGTCTTAACTGCTGATGAGAGGCATAGGTGCTTATCATTCTTATCCTTAGCGCGCTTTCGAAGATGCTTTAATGATGGTGTGCGTCATCAACCATGCGACATTAATGACGGTAGGTGTGAGGAGATGATTTTGCTAGCATGGTTCTAAATCGAATGGTTATACTAATTCCCTGCCAATTTAGTTGCATCATTGGACGACCCCCTTTGAATCATTGCCCCATCCGATACGTCCTTTGATTTGATCTTTAATGGAGAGGATCATGTCTTGATTCGATCAGGCGAGGTGTTCGTTGTGATAAGCCAGAGCGAGATCCACCATCCCTTAATCTCTTTTGATGCTTGATCAAACAAAGGAAAAAACCCTAATACATATGGATGTGTTGTAGGGTTGTGTTGATCTTCATTCGCATCAGCATCTTCCCCTTCTTCTTCCTTCAATCACCGGCACCAATTCTTAACCAAGTAAGTCTTGGTCGTTTACTCTCTTTATCCTCTATCCTTTTGTCTTTCGAGTGCCTTCCTTGTTTTCTACATTCCTATGGCTGTGTCGGTTCCTTGGTATGAGACTTAAAGATCTTCATTCACCTTGGGAGACGATTTGCTACTTCGAGAACAGTATGATATCCCTTTAGATCAGGATTAGGATTCCAGCCCTTGAGACATCGTCCCCATAAACCACCTCCGGGCTATACTATCCTTTTCCAAGATCAACTAGCGGGTGGTTTAAGATTTTCTATCCCTCCTTTTGTTCAAAACCTAGCCACTTATTTTCAATGTTCGTTATCCTAGCTTGCCCCTAATTCATATCGCATAATCTATAGTGCTTTCATCATCTTTTAGATTTTCATCATCTTTTAGATTTACCAAATTCCCTTTGATTCCCCGACCTTCCATTATTTCTTCTATCCTAAGCGAGGAGAACTTGAAGTCATATATGTTGGTGCGGGAAGCACCAGACGATCGAACCTTAGTTTTGATAATGGCACTAGGTTCAAGTTAAGTATGTTGTTGAGCTAACATTGTTAATCTAAGTGTGCAGGGAGCACAGGTTTGAACTAAGTCCTAATTGAGGCTAGGCAAAGGACTAAGTCCTAGTTGCGACTAGGCACAGGGAAAGTCCTGATCTGGAGGATCAGGCGAAAGACTTGGCAGAGTCAAGAGCACCAGGTGAAAAGTCTATGCAAGGTCAAGAGGATCGAGGAGTGTGGCAAAAATCCAGTCGTGTACGGTCAAGAGGACCAGAGGATGTGGTGAAGTCTGGGCGGTCAGGAGGACCGAGCCGCAGCAGCAAATCCTGAGGGCTAAGGACAAAGCTAAACAAAAGTCCAACAAGTCTGGAGGACTTGGTTGGCACAAGGTAAATTCTCCTAAGTGGAGTGGGTCAGGACGCGTTCCCAAGGGGAACATTAGGCGTCGGTCTAACCTAGGGTCTCACTGGAGACCTAAAGTTAAGACCAAGAGACAGTTCTAGGAATTGACTCTCCAAACCTTATTTTGCATGTTATTTGGACTAACTTTCAATGCAAGGTTAGAGAGGTTGAATACTTAGACTCCGAGCGAAGTTTTTCAGAAGTTCAGTGTTGGAGTCGACCTGAGTGTTACTCAAGTCAACCTGAGCCTGGTTAACCGCAACGGAAGTCGACGTAGATCAAAAACCCTCCACGTCGGACCGACCTGAGAGGGTACTCGAGTCGACCTGAGCACCGGATAACGCAGCGTGAAGGCAAGGCTTATCGGTAAGCTCCACGTCGGACTAGAGTCGACCTGAGTGGAACTCAAGTCGACCTGAAGGCAAAGTCTGCATGGAGAAAGAGGATCGATGCTGAGTTGGGGTCGACCTGAGATCAAGTCAAGTCGACCTGAGCATCCTATAAAAGAACCGTCGACCAGAGGCTCAATAGCAACAACTTTTCGATCATTCCACGAGACTTACTCTGTCGAGACAACGGCGCCCTGAGCAACCAGCAGCAACCCTAAAGCCACCGTAACGCCGAAATCGCACGGAATCGAAGATCAAGATCATTCGGTGACTTGGGTAACATTTTTATTTACTTAATTTGTAAATCCGATACGGTTTATCGAGATAGTATTTTTGTATCGTTCAACTTGTTTCCGTAAGGAACAAGTCTTATAGTGGATTGTCCATCGGAAACGGTCCAAGACCGTGGGCCTTGGAGTAGCAGCCTTCGGCTGTGAACCAAGTAAAAAAATTACTTGTGTTCTGTGTCTTTTTATTTTTCTATTTAGTCTTCCGCATTCGTACTCTATTCTTACGCTTTCGCACGCTTTCTAAATCGTACATCAAAAATCGGTTGAAAAATGCAAAAGTGCTATTCACCCCCCCTCTAGCGCTTTTATCGATCCTACAATTGGTATCAGAGCGGGGTCCTCGAATCCAGTGCAACCACTGATCGAGGAGATTTTTGATTTGCTTTAGGATTTTACAAAATTTTTTTTTCTCTTTTCGTTTGAATTTTTTCTCTCTTCCCGCACTACTAATCCAAGACCTAGTCTTGGAACATAGTTGCTTTTCTTTTCTTGTGTGCTAGATAAATGGCCCACCAAGAAGGATTCAGCACCGCGAGACCTCCACTGTTCTCAGGGGACGATTTCACCTACTGAAAAAGTAGGATGGAATGTCACCTGAAGACACAGGTGGAGATGTGGATCATTATTCAGACGGGATTCACAATCCCAACTGATAATGACGGACTTCCACAGTCTTGCGAGCTCTGGGATGCTTCAACCCAGAAAAAGATCGAGGCGGACGCAAAGGCAACCCAGACTCTCCAGTGTGGTCTAACCAAGGAGGAGCTGAACCGCGTCGACCCGTTTATCAGTGCGAAGGACCTATGGACGAAGCTAATCGAGCTCCACGAAGGAACTTCCGATACGAAGGTAAGTAAACGCGACCTTCTTTTCAATAAGTTATATAATATTCGTATGCTAGATGGGGAGACCGCGAGTGGCCTACATGCACGAATACAAGATCTACTCAATGGCCTACACGCGATCGGACAAAAGGTGGAGAATCGCGATATCATAAGGTACGCTCTGAAAGCGTTCCCGAGGAATACCTTGTGGGCATCCATGGTGGATGCTTACAAAGTTTCTAGGGACCTTTCTAAGGTTAAAATTGATGAGTTATTTTTTGAATTTGAATTACATGAGCAATCTAATACAGAAGTGCAGGAGAAAGGTATAGCTCTTCTTGCAGGTACCGATCAAGACAAGAAAGCGAAGAAGAAAGTCCACGAAGATTCAGAGTCTTGAGAATTTGAGGCGAACGACGAAGTGACCTCGGAATTAGTCAACCTGGTCCAAAAAATGTTTTGGAAGAAGCGCGGAGTCAAACGGTCGGAGGTCAAGAAGGTTGTGAACAAGACGAAACCGACGATCTACCAGGCAAATCGGAGATGAGGTGCTACGGGTGTAGTCAGAAAGGGCACTTCATAGCCGACTGCCCGAATCAGAGGGAAAGACCGGAGGACCAGGAAGAAGGCCCTCAAGGCGACTTGGGATGAGTCATCTTCCGAAGAGTCGGACGAGGAACCAACAACGACCAGCTTCCTCGCTCTTCCGGCTCGGGACGAACCTAATCAGAGCGACAACGACTCGGACAGCGACGAAAGCCACGGATCCGTATCCGGTTCAGAAGGTTCGACCCCCGTTGTAAGTAATGAAAGGTTATTTTCAATTATTATTAGTTTAACTAAGAAGTTAGCTAGATCCAATGCCTTAGTTGAATCGCTCCAAGAGGAGTTAGTACTCCTCAAGGAGAAAGTCAACACTGAGCCACCGACTCAGGTCAACTCAGTTGAGGATTCGACTCGAGTCCAACTCGAGGAAGAAAATTCCCAACTGAGGACCCAAGTCAGTGAACTCAGACGGTCGCTTGAACGATTCACCTCTGGGTCTAAGTATTTGGATATGATACTTGGGTCTCAGAAGGCTGGATACAATCGATCGGGCATTGGGTTCAAGGCTAAACATAAGTCATTCATATCATTGACACATCGAACCCAAACACGAAAGTGATCTAGAGTCCAAGCGTGGGTTCCTAAGTCCAAAGTTGGTTAATCCAGTTGGACTGAACCAGTTTTGGGTCCCTAAGGATCAAATTTACTTGATCCGACCCAACAAGGGTCACGATCTAGTGGAATCCAAAATAAATTATTTGATCACATATTTAACTTAGCTTTTATTTTTCTGCAATAGAAAACTTAGGTTAGATAAGGACTAACTATTTGATTAATACTTGCCAACCTAGTACTAGGGTGGGGCGAGATGATAGTACGTTAGGGAGGTTTGGTTTAAGTGGTCAACTAGGGTAAGGAGTACCTTACTTGGTTCGCTTAGCCAGACTGAACTAGCCGAAGCTACCTCGCCACATCCTAGACTAGTTAGACCAAGGTTTATCAAGAAATTGGTTAAGGTCATAATTTCTAAATCAGTTTTGTCTTAGAATGTGGTCGTTGCTCCGATAACCAAGAAGGCCTCTGTGCCTCGCCACTGCCTGAAAACTACTTTTTGAAATGTGGACTTAATTGATTGACAGTTAAACCTGAATCTAACTCAAGGTTAATCAAATATAGATACCTCAAATAATAAACAAAGATAAAATCAAAAAAGTCATCTCACAATAACCATAGGATCAACTGCTTGATCACTTAGACTCGGGTGAGATGAATTAGATAATAATTTTTTTTAACCCAACCAACCTAATTAATTTTACCTAATTAATTTCAAAACTTAAATTAAATATTTTCAAAAAATTTTAAACTTAAATATTTTCAAAATTTTTAATTTTAAAATTAAATATTTTTAAAACTAATTTTTTAAACTTAATCAAACATTTTAACTAATTTTAAATATTTTCAAAACCAATTTTTAAATTTAATTAAATATTTTTAAACTAATTTTTAAACCTAAATATAGTTTTTTAAATGTTAAAACCTTAATAAATTTCACCTAATAACTCATAAAACCCTAAGTTCAATTATCAAACCCAAAGTTTCAATTTAATCAATTAAAATCTGAAAATTAAAACGTGAAAAGGAAACTCAACCGACTCAAGTCGACTTGACAAGTAGTCAAGTCGACCTGAGCCAACCCTAAAACGGCGCGAACTTTTCTCGCGAAAATGTCATTCTCTGACTCAAGTCGACCTGACTCAAGCGTCAGTCGAGTCGACCTGAGTTGCACTCAAGTCAACCTGAGTTGCACTCAAGTCGACCTGAGTGCGTTTATAAAACAGGATCGCGGCCCCACATGGTAAAAACCTAAAAACTACTTTTTACCCCACCTTTTTGTTGTTCTTCGCACCGCGTAAAGCATTTTAGGATGTCAAAGACCTGCTCCTACTGCCAAAATGCCCAAGTAAACCCTAACCTTTCCCTATTTTGTTAAGTTTGTAGTTATTTTTGTTATGTTAAATCAATAAATTTTATGTTTAGACGACCAAAGAGAGGACGTGAAGTTGGGACCTCCAGGACCCCCTCTACTGACCCTAGGTTCCCTACTGACGAGTACAGACTTAGGTTTAAGGAGTTGTCCTTTATTGCCTTACCCTGTAGATATTTAGATAGAGCCTTTTTCTTGAGATCATGCACACCCTCCATGGAGGTCATCGAGCACTACCACCTACATAGGCTAGTTTATTGTACGACCCGGCTAACACTGAGTTGTACAATAACCTGGTCCAGCTCGATGATCTGATTATAGCCACCCGAGTCGGACGGAGGGACATCACCATTACTCCTTCCATGATTAGTACATTTGTAGGACTCCGTCCCTCCCAGTCCACCTTCATAGTCTACCCACCTACGGATCTATCTTTTGGAGATCCTTATTCACATATCACTCTAGATGTGTTGCATACATATTTTTTTCAGGAGGACGAGCTCCTGGATTGGTTTCATTTCATTCTGGCAGACTTAGGATACAGGACTATGTCCTGTATAGGGTTATTGTAAACTACATTCTGCCACTCGCCACTAGAGATCTCACCCAGATGAGATCTTATCATTCATTTTTGTTATATGCATTCATACATAGGTTAGATATAGATTTAGGTCTACTCATTTTCCATACCATCATCTATGCATCATCTGTAGTCACTAGTAGGAGAGTCCACATGCCTTACTGTCACATTTTGACAGGGTTGTTGGGTACACTAGGGGTGGATACCACTATTGGTGATATTCAGCCTCCTAGTGATTTTGATTGCATAGGTTCTAGGAACCTGTCCTTGAGTGGTATTGATGTAGATGATGAGGGGAGATTATCCTGGAGGCACCCACATCAACCTCAGCCTCAGCCTCCACCCCAGCCCCAGCCCCAGCCAGCAGCCGAGGATATAGACCTTGAGGTCGAGTTGGAGGAGTTACTTGACCTACCTGCTCTACCTGCTCCACCTCCTCCACTGACCACTGATCAGAGATTGACCAGGCTGGAGGACACCCTACAGATAGTCATAGGTCGATTGGATATCCAGGGAGCTAGCATAGTTGAGATTTTACAGTTAGTTAGAGCTATGCAGCAGCCACCACCTCCACCACCACAGTAGTTGACTATTATTGTATTTTGGATTTGACTCATGGTTGACTTATTTCAGTATGGTTGACTTATTTCAGTATATACTATAGACATGCATGTATAGTTCATTTTATGCATCATTCAGTTTTTATTTGGCTTTGTTTGTCTATCTACTTTATACTAAACTTTGCTTGGTAGACTAGTAAAATCAAGATTTCAAAATTCACATGTTATATTTGATTTAAATCTATTATTAAATAGTTTTTCAAAATATTTTAAAAAACTTTATTTGTTTTATTTTGAAAAACTCTATTTTCAAAGTTTTATTTTTAAAAGTAAGGAATTGATGATTTAGCCTTAGACTAGATTAAATCCCCTAAAAGGCATGTACCTATAGATCTAGGTGGACATCTCACAAAGCACACTAGGTAACTTGATTGTGTTTGTGAAACATAGATCGGTGTGAGATGTATAGGATTCTAGTCTAAGTACAAGATGCTTATTCAGTGCATCGAACCTTACTTAGACTTTAATATACAGTGATCAAGTTAAGTGTCCCTAAGTCAGAAAGCTTAATGGGATGATACACTTAAACTTGGCTAACTGGGTCAAGCTACTACTTTCTAGTAGTTAGCTAAAATCCAAGTTGGACACGTGCCCCACGGATTAAATTTTTTTTGTCTAACTATTTTAACTATTATAAGCTTGGACTCAATCCCTTAGGTTTATTTTGATTATGTCAAAGGGGGAGAGATTGTGAGTTTTCAAGTTATTCTTAAAATTTTTTAAAAAATTCAATTGTTTTCAAGGAAAATGTTTTCAAAAACATGCTTTCAAAAATGTTTTCAAGTTAAAGTTTAACTTAGATATTTTTCTAAAAGGACTTGAAATAACATGTTTTGAAAAGTAAGTAAATTTTTGAACTTAAGCTTAAAGTTTTAAATTTGTTTAAAAAGTTTAAATATTCAAAAAGTTCTCAAAAATTAAAAAGTTTTATTTTAAAGGACTTGAAAGTTTTTGCTAAGTTTGTTTAAACTAAGCAATATCAAGTTCAGGGGGAGAGAACTGAAAAACTCTATTTTCAAAAACCTGCCTGTTTTTCAACTAAGTATAAATTCAGGGGGAGTCCTGAAGCAGGGGGAGTTTGAGTGTCACACTTCATGCATAGCATTTTTTTCTATATCTGTTATTATGCTTAAATGTTAACTTAATGTTTTAAGTTAAATTATTGTTTAACTTAACTTGAAACTTTAGTTGTCATAATCAAAAAAGGGAGAGATTGTTGGTGCGGGAAGCACCAGACGATCGAACCTTAGTTTTGATAATGGCACTAGGTTCAAGTTAAGTGTGTTGTTGAGCTAACATTGTTAATCTAAGTGTGCAGGGAGCACAGGTTTGAACTAAGTCCTAGTTGAGGCTAGGCAAAGGACTAAGTCCTAGTTGCGGCTAGGCACAGGGAAAGTCCTGATCTGGAGGATCAGGCGGAAGACTTGGCAGAGTCAAGAGCACCAGGTGAAAAGTCCATGTAGGGTCAGGAGGACCAGGGAGCGTGGCACAAATCCAGTCGTGTACGGTCAGGAGGACCAGAGGACGTGGTGAAGTCTGGGCGGTCAGGAGGACCGAGCCGCAACAGCAAATCCTGGGGGCTAAGGACAGAGCCGAGCAAAAGTCCAACAAGTCTGGAGGACTTGGTTGGCACAAGGTAAATTCTCCTGAGTGGAGTGGGTCAGGACGCATTCCCAAGGGGAACATTAGGCGTCGATCTAACCCAGGGTCTCACTGGAGACCTAAAGTTAAGACCAAGAGACAGTTCTAGGAACTGACTCTCCAAACCTTATTTTGCATGTTATTTGGACTAACTTTCAATGCAGGTTGGAGAGGTTGAATACTTAGACTCCGAGCGAAGTTTTCCAGAAGTTCAGTGTTGGAGTCGACCTGAGTGTTACTCAAGTCGACCTGAGCCTGGTTAACCGCAACGGAAGTCGACGTATCTCAAAAACCCTCCACGTCAGACTAGAGTCGACCTGAGAGGGTACTCGAGTCGACCTGAGCACCGGATAACGCAACGAGAAGGCAAGGCTTATCGGCAAGCTCCACGTCGGACTAGAGTCGACCTGAGTAGGGACTCAAGTCGACCTGAAGGCAAAGTCTGCACGGAGAAAGAGGATCGATGCTGAGTTGGGGTCGACCTGAGATCAAGTCAAGTCGACCTGAGCATCCTATAAAAGAACCGTCGACTAGAGGCTCGAAGACAACACTTTCCGATCATTCCACGAGACTTACTCTGTCGAGACGATGGCGCCCTGAGCAACCAGCAGCAACCCTAAAGCCGTCGTAACGCCGGAATCGCATGCAATTGAAGATCAAGATCATTCGGCGACTTGGGTAACAGTTTTTATTTAAGTAATTTGTAAATTTGATACGCTTTTATCGAGATAAATGTTTGTATCGTTTGACTTGTTTCCGTAAGGAACAAGTCTTATAGTGGATTGTCCATCGAAAACGGTCAAAGACCGTGGGCCTTGGAGTAGCAGCCTTCGGCTGTGAACCAAGTAAAAAAATTACTTGTGTTCTGTTCTCTTCATTCTACTTTAGTCTTCCACATTCGTACTCTGTTCTTACGCTTTCGCACGCGTTCTAAATCGTACATCAAAAATTGATTGAAAAATGCAAAAGCGTTATTCACCCCCCCCTCTAGCGCTTTTATCGATCCTAGGCACAAGATGTCGAATGCATGCCATAGAGCTCGAGGTCGAGACTTGAGACCGAGGCCATAGAGTCGGGCCTAGAGGTCGAGATGTTAAATGCATGTCGAGATCAGAAGGTCGAACTAGGTCGGCACGAGATGTCAAATGCATGCCAAGACCAAAGTTCGAGGTCGAGCCTTGAGACTGAGAAGAGGTCGGCATGAGATGTTGAATGCATGCTGAGGCTAGAGCTCGAGGTCAAGACTCAAGGTGGAGAAGAGGTCGGCATGAGATGTCGAATGCATGCTGAAGCTAGAGCTCGAGGTCGAGACTTGAGGCTGAGAAGAGGTCGACACGAGATGTCGAATGGATGCCGAGGCCACAGCTTAAAGTCGGGCCTCAAGGCCAAGAAGAGGTCGGCACGAGATGTTAAATGTATGTCGAGATCAGAGCTCGAGGTCGAACTCGAGGCCGAGAAGAGGTCGGCATGAGATATCAAATGCATGCCAAGGCCAGAGTTCGAGGTCGAGCCTTGAGGCCGAGAAGAGGTCAGCATGAGATGCCAAATACATGTCAAGGTCAGAGCTAGAGGTCGAGAAGAGGTCGGCACGAGATGTCGAATGCATGCCGAGGTTAGAGCTCAAGGTCGGGACTCGAGGGCGAGAAGAGGACGGTATGAGATGTCGAATGCATGTCGATGCAAGAGCTTGAGGTTGGGCCTCGAGGCAGAGAAGAGGTCAGAACTTAAAGTCGAGAAGCTGAGGTATCAAGATTCATTTTTGATTCGTAATCAAAACCAAGATTGTACATTTAACCGACTATCCTCCCGACATTTCTTTAAACCTCTTCTTTCTTATTTTAAGGCCATGTAGTAATCCTGGGGCCATCATGTGATGAGCACGTGATCACTTAAAAATTTCATCGTATCACACTGAGCCCCGAGCTGACAACTTTGTTTTACAACAGGTCTGAAACACCGAGCCTCAAGTTGGTGTAACATCGAGTCCCAAGCTCCCGATTTTGCCTTACAACACCTCATTAAGGTATTCTGACTGCAACTCAACATAGTCAAATCAGTTGGACTACGCCTCTTTCGATTAGACTAATTGGGAATATTTGTGATATGAAGGGGCGATGATACCTCATCAAGGTATCTCCATAACAACTCAACACAGTCCAATCAATCGGACTATCCTCCTTTGACTAGACTAATTGAAGATGCTTGTGACGTGGCGGAAATATATTACCCCTACGTGTCATGTGAGATAAAGTCATAAAATTGATTTATTTTCACTGTCATTAGCTTTAGCATTTCAAATCTAAATTTCATTGTCAAATAAAGTTAATTTTAAGATTTATTATGTATTGATTATATTCGTTAAAGATGATCTAAGTCATCTTTATACTACACTAATGTAGAGGAGTATCAACCTCCTAAAATGTTATATCCACCCTTATATAAGGCAGAACAGAATTATGTCGAAAGGATGGGGAGGTCACAATCAAAAATCAATTCATGACATCCCTCTTTTTAAAAATACATTTAAAGTACTAAGGGCAACTCCAATCGGTGCCCTTTTACACCAAAATGGTGTAAAAAGGGCACCATTTGTCTCCAATGGAGACACCAAAATGGACACCATTTTGGTGTCTGTGAACAGTGCGACACCATTTTGGTGCCACACTGTTCACTTGCACCAAAATGGTGCAAGTGTTATATATATTAATTAATTAATATATTAATTTAATTAAAAATATTTTTAAATGCTAAAAATATTATAAATATTAATGTATTAAGTAGAATAAATTAATGTATTAAATATCACATGCACCAAAATATTCTTAAATATTATAATTAATATTATTTAATTTAATTTAATTAATTTTGTAAATTTTATATATTATAAATTTATATTAGTTATTAACTTAAATAAGTAATATGTAAAATATTTATTATATTATAAAAATAAGAAGGAAGTATTAATATTTATTTTCTTATAATTAAAAAATATAATATTATGATCATAATTAAAATTAGTTATTATGTACCATAAAAATATTATTTTATTAATAATTATGATCATAGTAAAAATATTTAATAAATTAATATATATATTGAAATTAATATATATTATAATATAGAAAATAGAATATTCTAAGGAATATTCCTTTTAGTGTAGAAAATGGTGTGTATTGGTTGGAGTTGAAAAAAAATTTGGTGTTGCAATGACACCAAATTGGTGTTGAAAATGCACCAAAATGGGTTTTGTGGTTGGAGATGGTCTAAGTGATTAAAATTTATCTTGGCATCATGTGAGAATTTACAGTGAAAATAAAATAATATTCGACTATATAAAGCCAACGTTAGGTGGAAAATGAAATATAAAAAAAAACTACATATTTAATAATATATTAAATGAAAATATATTGCAATGAATTTAAAATAAATTAGAGCAATTAAAATTCAAAAATAAAGAACACAAAAAATTAAATGGGATTAGATAGAAATATCTCTTAATATTTCTTTCATTGTTAAACTAAATGTCTATTTGGCCCTATTTTTAATATAATATAAAAGCAATTTACACGCTAGAACCATCATCAGCATACGCACTAGACTTGGCCCGGAAAAAGGGTATGTCTGTCAAGTCGAAGCCGATCCTGGCACGAGCATATGCTGCGCTGAGCACAGCCTAGCTGCTAGGTGCGGGCTGCGCCAATCTCGGACATTGGTCAGGATGATATTTCATAGCAAAAGCCTCCACGTCCGGACGGACTTGGGCTGCGCTGGGCCACTGACTGTCTAAGCCGATTTTGACGCTCCCACGTTGAAGATAATTGGTCGATGACCTGGAGATCACTGACTGAAGCTTCCGGAAATGCGGAGTGGGCTTGTGATGTTGATTGTTTGATTAGTGGGGAACAAACTATTCCCATATTTATCTTTGGCTTTACCCGCCACTATCAATTGGGAGGGAGTCCTTTTGTCAAGAGGGTCACACGCCATCATCCACTATCTACATCGAATATGGCTAAAACCCAATCCACGTAGCACGAATGAGGGGTTTATTGCCATGAATCATACCTCACCATTAAAGTAACCATGAAAACGAATTTATCCGTTCTATATGTAAGCCATGATGACTACTTAGAAGCCAGCCACTGTGTGCACGTATATAATTACGTGGCTGCAGTTCGTTTTTGTTATGGTCATAATTGATGGGGGAGCAGGTATTGTCAACCTGGTCTTGATTAACGAAAGCGTCGTTGATATGCATGTGTCCCTGTTCTGGAATTGATGGCTGAATGAATTCCGAGTAGGAAGCCACGTACCGACCCACTTATTCGTGCCCAAAAAGTAGTGGCATGACAAATGGGAGATCCTCGAGAGCATCAGATCAATATGAATCTTCACGACGCCAATCATTATCTTTGTCAAAAGTTATCCTTTTTTTAATTTAGCAAATTGAATAAGATTGATTTTTTTTTATTTTTGTTATGCGAGCATTTACAGTGTTGGGATTTATTTTCCATTCGATAGCCTTGCATGTTAAATTTATAATACACATATTGTAATTACGATTAAATTCAATAAAATTATCTAATGAATATTTTAATTGGGGGTTGAATTAACAGATATGAATTTTATACGTAGAAATCTATTAATCTGCGTCCATCATTATTGATATTGATAACGAAAACGGATCTAAAAATATAAATAAGATTATGATCATTGTAGGATAAAAGTAATAAATTTTTTTTCTGTCCATCAGTATAATTATCATCGTCCTGACCCCTATGGAAGATTAATCTAACCAATAAGATGTTTATCTTTTAATCTTCAGATTTTCTAGTGACTAGAAGAAGATGATGGTGAATCTCGATTCAAGTTCGATTTACAGTTTTCATCGTTGATTTTCATTTTGTGAATTTGCTATAAATTTTCGATGATGCGATCATGTTTAGAATTTTATGGGTCGTTCAAATTCGTGTACGGTGTACAATTTATGTTTAGAAACTCTGTCGATTGGTATTAGAGTGTAGGATTATTATCATTGATGTTAATAGCGTAAGGGGTAGAAATTTGGATGATTTATGTTAACATGCACGTAATTTGCATCGGATTTGAATCTAACACATTAAAGATTGCATGTTCGTCAAGTTTCTGTGTTTAGAAACCTATATTTAGCATTTTTCACGAAGAAGGACAACGAAATTGGGTAACCGTCTCTATTTTTACACAAAACCATTGCATTTAATCTACAAAAATTGAACAACATTAAAAATAGTCGACTGATGGACCTGATTGATATACACGAATTATACACAGTAAGTTCATCAGTCACTTATAGCACTCGACTATTGTGCACGAACCACGGACAGAAAGTTTAACAGTTGTGACAGTTGACTATTAAGGACGAGATCAGACATAGTAGGTTTTGCAATTGATTGAAGTACTCAACTGTTGTTCAAAGGTCAAGAATAGAGAGTTTACCAGTCGACTGGTCAAGTCTACTATTTCAATCAACTCAAGCATAGTAAATTTAGTAGTCGATTAGCTGGACTTGACTAATACAGTTAAGTAGTCGATTAATGTTAAGGTGTAGTAGACCGATTCATGTATCACTCAACTGTTGATGAAGATCACTTGACAATTATTGTGTGGTTTGATTTCCTAGGTTTCTTGATGTATCTATTTACACACATGTTATTAAGTTGAACTACTATAATAACCAAAGTGAGAATTATTAGATAGATTTAGTATATTTTGTGTAAGTAGATTTATATCTATGCTAAAATAATTGACCCAAAGAAAAATTATTTTAGACTAGATATATGTTCAGATAACTCATGTAAAGTGATAATTTTTTGTGAATCATGTGCGTAATATGTCAATTCAAACAAAGACATGTTATGTGGCCGATTAAAGATTTTGAGCTATGTCTAGAGAGTACCGTTGATAAATTATATTTCATTCCAAAGATTAAATACAATATTGTGCTTGCTATCTCGTTATGAGCCCACATACATGCATATTTATAATATATTTTCTTGCATTTATTTGCTTAAATCTATGCATGTTTAGATTATAATGTGAGCTTTGTTCTTCCATCTTTTCTTTTATAGCACACTCAATATCTGTCAACATCAACAATATATTAGCGGTTACTAACACTAATTTTATAAAATAGAAAGAACACATAATAGTTCTGTTGGGCTGTATGAACTTAGACTATGTATGCACCTTTGACTATTGATCAGCAGAAGCACTATTGATCAGAGGGTTGCATTTGAGAAATGATATCGATCTAATCACATGAGTCTAATGATCATGAAGCTATCCATTTCGGACTCCATCAATGGCTCAATTCCTGAGGAGGAGGATGTCAAGTCTTTCTTTCAACATATAGCAGACTAGTTCACCTCAAATTTAAAGGTCGAGACAACTACGACTTTAACGAAGCTTGTCTTAATGTGGTATAGAGGAAAGGATAACATATGAGAGTACATTATGTAGATGTCCAATCTAGTAACAAGATTGAAGACACTAAATCTAGAGATGTTTGAGAGCATCCTTGTCTTTCCTTGCATAATTCACTCTTTTTAACATTAGTTATAATACTCAAAAGAAAAAGTTGATTTTAAATGAGCTTATTGCTCAATGTGTGCAAGAAGAGAAGAGATTAAGGCATGAGACATTTGAGAGTGTTCATCTGACATCCACCTCTTAGGGTTTGAGCAAGAAAATAAAGAGAACCAATACTAAAGATACAGGTAAGCAAACTATAGACTTTGGGGCTTCAAGCCATACAGTGCAAAAGAAACAAGATCAAGAATCAACTTGTTACTTTTGTAAGAATAAAAATAATATGAAGAAGGACTACCCCAAGCAAGTCAACTGGTGTGTTAAGAAAAGTATACTTCTCAATAGATACTGGTGCTACCACTTACATAAGTGTCATTATGTAGGGTTATCTCAAGAGTCGACTATCAATTGATGGTGAAAGATATATATAGGAAATGATAAGAAGGCTAAAGTACAAGAGATTAATATTTTTAGGCTTTATTTAGGGACCATTGTATTTCTAGATTTGAAAAATACTTTTATAGCATTGTCTTTTTGATGAAATTTAATTTCTATTTCTTATTTGGACAAATGTGAATTTTCTTGTTCATTTGGAAATGAAAAGTTTAGTATATTCTAAAATTTAATCTTGATTGGTATTGATTCCTTAATTGATAAGTTATACAAATTAAACACCATAGCTCCTACTAACAATGAAATAATGTATATAAGTGGTGCAAAGTGAAATTTGATAAATGATAATTCCTCTATGTTGTGACATAGACATTTAGAACATATATTCAAACAATCTAGAAAGGTTATTTTCATAAGGATTCTTGGCTTCCATGATATGTCAAACTTTGACATTTACATAAAATGTATAAAGGGAAAACAACTAACAAAAGAAAAAAGTGCAAATCAATGTAATGATGTCTTGGAACTAATACACACAAATATATATAGATCATTCCCTAAGACTTCTTGGAATGGTCAAACATACTTTATTAGTTCCAAAGATGGTTATTCATGATATGGTTATTTGTATCTCATTCATGAGAAGTCAGAATCCCTAGAAATGTTCAAACTCTTCAAAGCTAAAGTTGAAAATCAACTGTGCAAGAAAATTAAGATCGTGAAATCTAACCATGGTAGTGAATATGGCAAATATGACGAATCTAGAAAATAATGTCCTGGGCCTTTTGCACAATACCTTGCTGAAAGTGGGATCATTCCTTAGTATAACATGCTTGGTAATCCTTATTAAAATGGTTTAGCTGAGTGATGAAACTAGACTCTAAAAGACATGGTGAGAAACATGATGTGCTTTTCATCCTTACCGGAGTCTTTATGAGGTGAGTCATTTAAGATTATAGTTTACTAACTAAATAAAATAAGACAAGAACAATCCAGGTTTTTACTTAGTTCACAACCCTCCAAGACTACTATATCCAAGGTTATGCACGAACGTCATCAACTATTTTCTTTTTTCCTTTCCGAACACCTTTTGGCGGCAGAGAAATGTCTTACAACAGTAATCAAGCACAAATGTGTGGATCCGATCTGAAAGTCTAAAATGTCGCGACTCTTTTCCTAGTACTTCGCATGAGAAGAATCTTTGAGTACTTTTAAGCATTGACTGAGAGATAACTGGTTGTTATTGATGATTAATGCAGGTGCCTCGACTCCCCTTTATAGAGTTCGATAGACACTTGTCTGATCACCTAGAAGATCTTCCAAACGCCTAGACCTCTACTAACTCGACTGCAAAATTAATCTTATTCGACTATGGATTAGGCTAACTTTTACAACTTTTGATTGCCTGAAACACCTCCGGTTGCTTGAAACTTGGTCAAACTTCATCTGAATATTGACTCACATGAACATGATAGAATATGTGTTTTTCAGTTGACTAGATAAGGTCCAATCACTCAGACCAATATCCGATCGCTAGAATCAATCTGAGTTGCCCAGACATGGTCTGATCTCCGGACAAGCTCCGATTTTTTGAGTCTTCATCCAGATTCAGCTTCCTACAAGACAATCTAGGATCTGATGGGATTGATAGAGGGGGGTGAATATCGATCACTTTTCATTGCTTTCGTCATGTTCATTCTTTCTATCAAAGTTAGTGCACAGCCGAAATATAAAACAAACAATACAAAAAGGACACGTGGGATTTACTTAGTTCCCAATTCTTTTAGGTTGGTAGTCCAAGGCTTATGTATGGAAGACGACTATCTACTAAAGGGGGGGGGGGGGGGGTGAATATCGATCGCTTTATCACGTCCCGAGAGACGACTATCTGAAAAATTTGGACAACATCTCCCTTGTAACAATTTAAGTTTCCCTGATATATTTCAAGTTGAAGCATATTTTGATGAGTTTGGAGGTCATTTAAAGTGCTTCAGAGGCTCACACAACCATGCCAAAGGTGCCACAGCCGTATGTCATCATCTGGACCAGTTTTCAAGCTTCCAGAGAATGCCCCGGGATGAGGCACGCCCATGCCAGGTCCAACAAGGCCATGCCAATCTAGGCACGATCGTGCCTCACATTTTCAGGGTCCAGACACAGCCAGGCCGTGCCAAGAGGCATAGCCGTGTGTCATATTTGGACTGCTTTGCAGACTGAAAGTAAAACGGGCATAACTTTTATCTCCGATTGAGCCACAGGGCCTGCCACCTACCAAAATGATGATAACGTCAAGATCTACAACTTTGCTTCAGAGTGTGCCCACTGATTCTATTTCTAGGTCATGCTAAAAGGCATGATCGTGCCTACCTTCTAGATTGAGACTAGTTTGGGATCGTGTTGATAAGCTAGGTTTTTATGATATTTTGTTGGTTCAATTTGGATTTTATTGTGGACAATTAAATGCTTAATCGATATAATTGAATTGCATTTGTGGCATGGTGTATTTTTGGATGATTGATATAATTTCTATAATTTTTATGGTTAACTTGGTATTAATTGATTTTAATCTTTTGTAGGACTCGAATTGAACCGTGATCGAGCTAATTGGACCGAGTCAAGCCAAAATTTATCAAATTGATGGTCCTAAAACGTCATGATCAAGATTTGGGTTCGATTGGATTTTAAATCGGGCTAATTGGAGCTTAATTTGATGCAATCAGGCTGAACCAGAGCTAACACAGGCTGAACCAACTCAATTGGACCCGGCTGTGAACAGTATTTTCAAATTCACGTTTTAAGGAGGAATGAACAGTGTTTTGACGCGAACACTGTAGCGTAGTTACTGTAGCACCTTCGTCCCGCTTGGTTTTAGCTTAGTTTTTCTTCGTTTTCTTCGGCGATTTTCGAGATCTTCTTCTTCCAGATCATTTTCCAGCTTCCAGAGATCAACTACAAGCTGAGTTTGGGATTAAATCGCAGTTGGAAAAGCTCGGTGAGGGTTTCATCAGAGTTTCTTCTCCGCCATGAATTTCAGATGGTTTTTCTTCGATCCAACTCGATCGGAGCAATAAAGAGCATTCAGAGGCGTTCCTTGAAGGTTTTTTAGTATGAAAATTAGTGCACAACCAAAATATAAAGCAAATAATACAAAAAGGACATTGGGGATTTACTTAGTTTCCAACTCTCTTAGGTTGGCAGTCTAAGGCTTATGTATGGAAGACGCTTATCTACTAAAGGGGGAGGGGGTGAATATCGATCGCTCTGTCATGTCCCAAGAGACGGCTGTCTAAAAAATTCAGACAGCATCTCCCCTGTAACAATTCAAATTTCCGTGATACATTTCAAGTTGAAGCACATTTTGATGAGTTTGGAGGTCATTTGAAGTGCTTTAAAGGCTCACACGACCATGCCAAAGGTGCCACGGCCGTATTCCATCATCTGGACCAGTTTTCAAGCTTCCAGAGAGTGCCCTAGGATGAGGCACGCCCATGCCAGGTCCAACACGGCCGTGCCAATCTAGGCACGATAGTGCCTCACATTTTCAGGGTCCAAACATGGCCAGGTCGTGCCAAGAGGCACGACTGTGTGTCCTATCTGGACTACTTTGCAAACTGAAAGTAAAACGGACATAACTTTTATCTCCAATTGACCCATGGGGCATGCCACCTACCAAAATGAAGATAACTTCAAGATCTACAACTTTGCTTCAGAGTGTGCCCACTGATTCCATCTCTAGGCCATGCTAAAAGGTACGGCTATGCCCACCTTATAGATTGAGACTCAGTTTGGGGTCGTGTCTAGGAGGCACGACCGTGCCCCATTTGAGACCAGCTTGGGGTCGTGCCTAGGAGGCATGGCCGTGCCCATTTCCAGATTGAGACTAGCTTGGAAACGTGCCTACCAAGCACAGTCGTGTCTCCTTTCTAAAACAGTAACTTTCTCTGGCCGTGCCTACAAGGCACGACCATGCCTATGAGACACGGTCATGTCGCGCTTGGAGCCTATAAATACTTCTTTTTGCAACACTTTTTGGGCATCTTTTGGGATCTAGGGAAACCCTAAGGTCTTGGCTTGGGGGCGGCGCCTCCCCACTCTTGGGGAGGCCCTAAACGCTTCATCTTCACCGATCCATCCTACCTCGGAACGAGAAGATCTTCCAAGGATGTCCAAGCTTCAAGATAAGTCTTCCCCTCTCTTGTGGATGACTATTTATTTGCATTACTTGTTGTAATCTTCTTGTAATGGAGTAGACTTTTGAGTTTAGGATGTAGGATGAACATTAATGTAATGATGGTGATGTAAGAACTAGTTCATGTTATTTTTCCTATTCTATAAAGTGTTTACACTTATTTCATGTATTGTGTGCCTTGAACGTGTTTGATGTTATGTTTGTGTAGGTGCATGTACATGATTATGAAGCGTAGATTACTGTATAGGGAGATCTTAGGATCGTATGACTGGGATGCCTTGTGACAGAAGATGAACCTTTAATCGGACTTTTCGAAGTGACCTTTATATGGTGGTAAACTCCCTTAGGGGATAGCTAACGGCTATTGATGACTAGGAAGGGGTCCTTAATTGGGTACTCAATGACAGATGGTAGGATACCAGTAATATTGCTGGAGTGCCTGGTGACAACGGGAGAGCTATAGAACCAAGCTATCTAGGTATCATCCTGAACTAGTTGTTATAACGTTAGAGTATCATGATTTAATTTCGACGAAATCTGACGAAGTCGAGTTGGTATCTTGGTTAGAATCACCACAAGGTGGTAAACATTGAGAGTAAGAGAGTGAACATGGATTAGGGACGTTACCTTACATAGATGTGAATTCGAAATCCTAGACTTATCCATCTCATTCCATAAATCCTCGAGCTAATCAATCTCTCCCTACCATATATACAATCCTCAACCATTTCGCTTCATTTAGAGTCTAGATAACTAGCTTTGTGATATCACTATAGCTAACAACAGTCCCTGTAGATTCGATACTTTTTATTACTTGACGACGGTAGCATACTTGTGGTTGCACATCAGTTTATTTCGAGCCTTTCTTCCCATCAGAGATGGCGACCGAGGGAGACCGGAGAGGGGAGACGAGGAATCAAAGATCGATTGGAGGGAAATAGGGATTTGGACGACAACTAGAGAGGAGAGATGGAGGGGAAAGAGAGAAGAGGAGATCGAAGATATAAGGTTTCATCAGTGAGGGAGAAAAGAAACTTAGGATTTTAATACAAAGAGGAGATAGATCACGTGCTATTAAAGAAGATTTTCTCGCCATATCTTTTTTCTCTGATGGAGTCGTGATTGTCATTAATTTTTTTAGTGTTAACCATTGAAGTGTCTTGGCTCAGATTTCTCACAGACGACATCAATTTATTTCGGCCAATACACTATGGATGATTAAGCTACTGGTCCACGAACTGTTGATGTGCATGCTTTTTGAAGATGGCCACTGGAGAGGACAAAGAATTTGAAAAATACTCAAAAAGAGAGTTAAAATGATGTTGGGGATGAGTCTCGACAAACTATTCCAACGCTCAAGTTAGGATTTTATGTGAGGAAGGAAATTAAGGACTTGGAAAAATTATGATTTGATGTGTGCATACCTATGCCCATAGGTATGGACAACTTTTTATAGAGTTGATCTCTAAAATATTAGTGTCCGTTTAGGAAATATTCCGAGATATAAGATTTTGTTCCGATATACACGTTCTAATTATTCATGCTTTCTGGAATATTTTTCTAATCTTAAGGATTAATTGGCTTTATAATTTTATCCCACATGACACGTGGAGGTAACAGATTCCCGCCATACCAACTACCTTTCTCTTTATTTGATCATGTTTTTAATCTTCCACTTGAATTAATTAATTCGGATGTTTGGGGTCCTATACCTATTTTGTCTAACTTAGGTTTCTTATATTATGTTATCATCATTGATCATTTTAGTAAATGTACTTTGCTCTATCTTATGAGGAGAAAATCTAATTTATTAGACATATTCTATTATTTTCAAAAATAAGTTAAATAATATTTTAATTGTAAACTACTCTCTCTTCATTATGATTAGAGAGGCAAATATCAACATCTGAATCGTCATCTTGTCTCTTATGGAATTGTTCATCAAGTCTTTTGTCCTCATACTCTAGAGAAAAATGGCTCCATTGAGAGAATACATAGACATATTATTGAAATCGTCTTAGTTCTTCTCGATCATACATTAGTTTTGTATAAATTTTAGGATGAAACTGTTTGTACTGTAATATATTTCATAAATCGACTTTCTACCTCATTGCTTAATCATGAGTGTTCTTTAAAAAAATTTTACAATCAAACTCTTGACTATAATTTTTTTTAATTTTTAATTATGCATGTTATCCGTGATTACATCCCTACTGTAAATATAAACATGATTTTGTTCACTATAATGTATTTTTCTTAGTTATAGTAATTTACATAATGGATATTGTTGTTTGTATATATCCAACAAAACGAATATATATTTCACGACATGTTATTTTTTATGAGTCTTTATTTTCTTTTTTGTCAGCTTTTTTAATTTTTCTCCAGATACAAGTGACACATTTTTAATGCCATCTTATATTATAGGAGGTGATGACAATCTAGATCCGCTCTGAATATTTTTAATAACTCTTTTATATTATCGGAATCATCTCCGGTTATTATTCCGACAAAAATAAGATGCACTAACAATATCAAAATTGTCATTTTCCAGCTTCTCGACTCATTGCTACAATGTGATTGAATCGTCTCAAATCTATTTTTTATTATTCTCATTTTAAGGAATAAGGCGTTTCTACTGCAGAGTTGGACGGGGCAACATGACCAAAGTGAAGGCCAAAGTTGTTTATATAGCAGTTTCGTCTCGGATGAGAGCAGAGTGACAGAGAGGTGCTGCAGCCGAGCAGAGAAGAGCAGGGAGGCATTCAACACCATCTCCTCACCTACTTTGCCATAAATTCCTTAGCCAATTTTAAGATTGCTTTCTTGGTCAGTCCGTCGCTTCGTTGACTGTTTTTTTGCTGATCACATTCAATTCACAATTCAGCAGCCCACTGAGTCCTGATCTTTTCCTCACTCTGGTTTCTGCCAAAAGGAAACGTGAAGTCGGAAAAGTTTCTTCTTCTTCTTCACGGAGCATGTAGCATATTTGCTTCCTCCTTTTGCTGTTTCTTTTTATTTTTCTTATACATGAGTTATATATCTTGTCTTTACTTTCAGATACGCAAATCTGTTTTTTCTCTCAGCATGAAAACCTGAGCATAAAAGTTCTTGCATAAACTGTTTCCTTATTACGTTTCAGGACATCTTGCTATTCAGCTCAGGTCCTTCTTCGGATGCTGTTTTGACATCAATGTGATGCTACAGTCTATCGAACAAATTGTTGAATCCATCGCATGCAGAATTTAACACCCGAGTCGTGTTCCTATCAGTTTGAAAAAAATCAAGGACAAGTAAAATGTCAGATACTCTCAATCAAAAGGTAACTTTAACATGAATCTCTTCAAACTGATGCTATTTGACTGCATCGCATATATTTTCATGAAGTAGTATTTTCTGAGGTATTAATTTGTTTCTACTTTGCAGGGTGGAGGTGCTGCTCAAGAAATTTCACCTGTTCGAAGTGAAAGACGTCCCAAACTTTCTATTGATGTACCCTCCAGAGATATTTTGATCTCCGCCATGAATTATCCAAAATTGAATACCCTTTCAACCCATGGCTCTGCCCCCAATAGAACAAACCTTGACCCATTAAGAAGTCCTGCGTCTGCTAAAATGCATGCGTCTTCATGTTCATCCTCATCTAGAGGTAAACCCTCCTTAAGGAGATTCCTTTCAGGACTAAGCTTCAAATTCCGGAGTCCAGCTTCAGAGATTGAGAGATGTGAGGGTCAAGCGCCGGAGGTATATTTCGGAGGAAGACGGGAAAAACCTTCATTTTTGAGCTCATTTAATTCTTTTTCCAAACTATTCAGCCCAAGCGTTGGAAGAACATCATCCTTGCCACTCGATGAACATGGAGTTATTTCACATGGCAATCTAACAGTTGACAGCAGCTCCTTTGAAGTATATAATTTATCATCCTTGAACTGTTATCCATGACATAGTACTTGTTTATTTTGTTCGTAGTTGTGAGTTTAAGTGTTTGTTCAGTTTGATTGAATTCAATATTAATTTGAGCATGTGTTGCTATAGGTAGACATATTTCTAAAATCTGTTCCTTGTATTCTACTTTATATCATGTCTGCTGATGAAATTTTTGAATAGATTTAATTCCTTTGTTTGATTGTTCTTTTTGGTATGTTTTTCTTACAGTCCACTTATTGTTTCAACAAATTAATGAAGATCTAAGTGGATCATTTTTGGTGAAACTCTGAGCTATTATATCTTTTGATGATCTACACTTACCAATTTGTTTACACCTTGTTAGAGGAAAGAGGTTCATCATATATTTCGTTCAATTTCATTCCCTGCGAATATGAAGCATGTTAAGTCCAAAAGGATCAAGAGAATGAACTCGTTAGGAGGTGTATTTCGAGTAATTCCTTCAACTCCTCGAGTGGTGGACTTGAGAAGTGTTGTCACAGACATCATCACTCCCGAAGACCATGGTACATCATCAAACCTTATGGCAATGTCTTCTGCCCAATATTGTTCCTCCTCTTGGAGAAGTGTGTTTTATTTGCTAACATTTTTGTGCCATTTTATCTTTTATTTAGCATCTGATGATGAAGGGGAGAATATAGATGAAGAAGAGGCTGTATGTCGAATCTGTATGACTGAGTTATCTGAAGGAAATGACAGTCTTAAGCTAGAATGCAGCTGCAAAGGTGAACTTGCCCTTGCACATCAAGAATGTGCTGTCAAGTGGTTTAGCATTAAAGGCAACAGGAACTGTGAAGTTTGCAAACAGGAGGTTAAGAATCTACCTGTGACTCTGCTGCGCATACAAGCCGCACACACAGCCACAGCACTCTCAGACAATTCACAACAAAATTCATTCCATTACAGGTCAAGACATATGAATTCATCTTAGTAATTATTTGATATTAATTTAGTGAATGTGGTGCCTTTTAGATTAAGATGGTATGTTCATGTGCCTATGCCAACGCCTCATTGCTGTTATTTCTAATAGTGCTTCTTGTTATCAGGTACTGGCACGATATGCCTATCCTTGTGGTCGTCAGCATGCTTGCTTATTTTTGCTTCCTCGAACAACTATTGGTAAAAAACTATGGATGAAAAATGAATCAATGAATCTTTTTAATAGTGGTCAGTTTTGTGTATGATTTGTATTATTTGCAGGTAGCAACTTTTGGTACTGCTGCTCTAGCTATTTCTGTGCCCTTTTCATGCATATTGGGACTATTTGCAACCCTCACCTCACAAACAATAGGTAAAGATATGCTGAAGCAAGGTTTATAAAGATTGTGAATTTCATCAAATTCATTTTTCTGATGGAGATTGTGTTCTCTAAATGTCATGATAGTGATGAAGCAATTCGTTTGGCTCTATGCTGCAATTCAGTTTGTCTTAGTGGTCTTCTTTGCTCATCTGTTCTACACCGTTGTAAGTAAGATAACCCTATTATCCTTCAACGGAATCCAGTATAGTAAAATTATACAATTACATCCTACGATATGTATGGATGCGATCGTGGAATTATAAACCGTTGATATGCTTAACCTGCAGCTTCATTTACAAGCCGCTATATCCATCATTCTTGCTACTTTTGCTGGATTTGGTGTTGCAATGAGTGGAAATACAATCATTGTGGAGTTTCTTAGGTGGAGGAGCAGATGCCAGGCTGCGTCAACAACTAGTCGTGCTTCTCAGGAAAGGGAGATGCCAAGTCAACAGGTGGTATAGGATGATGTCTATAGCGGAGTAAGTATTAAAGTGGCTTGATGTCTGTGAGTTTTAGACCAACAAGATTGATTTTGTGTTTGTCATAGGTCCAACTCTATGACATTTGTTCCAAGTCACTGATTTTAGGGAATAAAATCTTGTAAGGATGAGTTTTTGTTGCTTGTTTGTCTTACAAGGAGTATCAAATTTGGGGTTTTAAAAAGAATGTACGGACATGCTTCTTTATCAATATAATGTATAAAAGTACATTAGGAAGAAATTATATTTACCATAAGATCTGAAAAAGGGAATTTTTTTTAAATAATTTTTTTAATATTTTTTTTTGCATATACATGAATTTTAAACCCATTTAAGTTAGTCTCAAATCTAATTGAAAAAGATAAGAATTGCATGTTAGATTGTCAGTCAGCGTGGACTTGTAATAAATATTCGATGAATGGATCAATTAAATTATTATGCTAATGCTAGATATTCCCCATAAAAAATATGTTGTAGAGTCCAACTATAATATTTTGACAAGGACTGTTATATTTTTATAAAAACTTGAGTGTAATATTAAATATGTAAGAGTTCTCATACCATAGGTTGGGTAAGAATAAATACTATAGAAAATATAATTATCTAAAATTTAGAACATGAAATCTAGAAACATTTAATAGTAAAATAATGAAGGTAGTAAATATGATGATTATGAAAAGAATTAATATTTTATATGTACAAGAGATAACATGAGTAGGAGAGAAGACAAAGATGATAGAGAATTTGAGTTTTAAGTTATGATACAAAAAAGAATAAAATAAGAAATAAAGTAGGTATTGTTGTTAATAGTTCGCTAAAGGATGAAGTTGTGACAGTAATTAGAAAGGGGATAAAATTATAGCTCTCAAGATAGTTGATATGGCAAAAACTTGCTGCCTCCACGTGTCACGTGGGGGCTGAAATCGTGCTGAGTTAGCAGTCAAAGCCAAGGTGAGCCCGACAAGATCCAAAGGTAACAGACTTAAACTTGTTTTCTTTTTTAACACTCTTTTGTTTCTAGAGATGGCAGCGAAATAAAGAAATAGAAACAAGCACAAAAACACGCTTTCTTTTTTACTTGGTTCATAGCACAATAACTGCTAGTCCAAGGCCCGCGGTCGTTGATTGCTTCCAATAAACAATCCACTAATGTCCTCCTTCTCAAAGGAGGAAGTTCATCTCTTACAAAAGATAGGAATCGGTAACAAATTTATAGATCCTTTTCAAAAACTAAGTACGAAAGATGAAAAATGAAACAATAATACCGACAATAAGAAACTGAAGAGTGAGAGTAGTTGTTGGAGCATATATGAAGAGTATTAGCAAGTTGAATATTTACAACTGTCCTAATCTCGACTCAGGATTTTTAGTGAAATTTTAGTTTAGATCGACGCTTACTATTTTCTTAAAGGAAACACATCTTCACTATCCTTCCTTGCGGAAGGATCTCTCCTCTCAGGAGTTTTTATTTCTTGTCAAACATCTAGTCCTCTTGACTTAATTATTTGGACATTTGCTCAGTATCCGATCTGACCCCTAGGACTTTCCTAACTTAAACTCCGGTCCTCCTTGACCCATCAAGCCTTTCTTGCTAGACATTAGATCCTCTGACCTATCTAGACTTCTTGTGTGGTGTCCTTAATATGTTAAGTCTTTTGCCTAGTATCTGGTCTAGCTAACTGCTAAGACTTTTCTTTTGCCCAGTATCTTGTCCAACTGACATACTAGGATATTTTGTCTTGCCTAGTATCTGGTCCAACTAACCTACTAGATTTTTTCCTTACCTTATATCCACTAGGATTTTCCTGGTTGAGCTACCTACACATTTGATCAAGTTCATTAGATCACAATTAACCTTAACTTTGAACCTTTATCAATCATCAAAATATAGGTTTGATTATCTAATGCTTCCTGCATCAACAATCTCCTACTTTTTATTATTATGACAACTTGGTTCAAAAGTTAAGAAAAATATTTCAATAGTTAAAAAAGTTAATTTTTCAAAATTCTTCTCTTAACTTAACCTCTCCTCCTAAAATTAATGTCTTTGGGTTTTTAAAAATTATTAACGTTAACCAAAAATATAATGAGATATTTGAAACTTAACTTAACCAATTCTTTTTCAAAACTCTCCTCCTTAACTTAACCTCTCCCCCTTTGTCATAAGTGAAAAAAAGGGAAGACTATCCATAAAGAAGAAAAATTTTACAGGGGATATAAAATTTTGAATTAATATTTCACCTTTCTACCCCTTGTTGACAAGTGTTACAGATTCTATTTTCTAAGTTTTTAATTTTGGTAGACCTCTAACTAAATTATTTTGACTCATTTTTGAAATGAGTCTTAGATGAGTATGACCGAGTCTTTTATATCACAACTTAGTTTCCTCTTACTGTGTCAGTATATATTTAAGTGAGGATGTAACATACTAGAAATTCTGCTAGTGGGGGAGAATGAACTCGTCTTACGAAGATGAAATAAACGAAATTAATTTCGTTTAAAGCAGAGGTTGTTTGGTTAGTGAACCAAATGATTCTGTTTTGAACCAAATTGAACCAACTTGGTTTGGTTCATGATGGAAGAGATTTTGTTAGAACGGATGCAATGAGAAGTTTCATCTTGTGAAGACTAATCGAACAAAATTAGTTTAAATCAAATCGGAGCTCGTTTGGCTAGTGAACCAAACGAACCAAAATAAACTCAGTTTGCTACAGTAATAATAGGGGTGTCGTCAAATAATAAAAAGATATCAAACCACAAAGACCGTAGAATTTATCACTAAACTAGCACAAAACGAGTTTGCGAACGTACGAGTTTTAGTGTTGGGGAGAGAGAGAGGGAGAACTGAAGTACCTAAATCTCGATCGAAAGGAATCAACTAGATGACAGGATTGGGAAACGATCCTAGGATTTCAGATTCCTCGAGACTATGGTTGATTGATCATAGATGTCTTACCATTCCTCAATGTTTATATCAATACAGGTATTCTAACCAAGTTATCCAAATAGACCTCGTCATGCTTCATTGGAATTTAATTGTTATCCTCTAATGCTATGACTACTAGTCGGAGATGATACCCAATAGTTCGGTTAAAGTTTACATTCTGTCACAAGGCGCCTCAGTCATACTATCTGATATCCTACCCTCTGTCACCGAGTACTCTATTAAGGATCTCTTCCTAGTAATTAATAATTGTTAGTTATCCTTCATGATAATTCGTTATAGTTTAAAAATCTTCTCAGAAAGTCCGGTTAAGATTTACCTCCTGTCATAAGGTGCCCCGATCATACGATCCTAAGATTGCCTATAAACCATAATTCACTCCCATCCACATGAATTTAGCCTTTACAAACATATCACCAAACACACATAAAGCACAATCCACATAGCAAATCATAAACATATCATAGAAGATGGCAAATAGCAAATCCATTAAATATATAGGATCGAGTTGGACCGGCTAGAGGGGGGTGAATAGACGTTTAAGCAAAATAGCACTCGTCTTTAAATAAAAACTTGGTTGCAACTGGATCGTTGCTTCCAAGGCAGTTAACGCTCAATCAAAACTCCTTTAGGCGGAGAAGCCTTTACAATTGGAGCACAGAGACTTAAAGAGAAGATTACAAAAGTAATTTATGATCTAACTTCTAAAACTCTAAGTCTTATTTATAGCCCAAGAGAATAGATCTAGATCGTTGATCGTAGATGAACTTTCTCTTAGCCGTTGATCCGTTGATGCGATCCTAACCGTTGATCGGAGATAGACTTTGATCGTAGCCGTTGATTAAATATGGATAAACTTTATCTTTAATAAAAGATAAAGAGAATTATCCTTAATAGAAATTAAGTATTTATCTTTTATATGATAAAAGATAAAAACTTAATTATCTTTTTTTTCTCTCTCTCTTCAAAAGTCACGTCCAAGTCCAAGTCTAAGTCTTCCTCTGGTCAAAATCAATGGTCAAAGTCAATGGTCAAAAAGTCAATAGTCAAAGTCAATAGTTTAACTTTTGTTGACTTTTTGTAAAATCATCGGTTGGGTGATTTCTGGCCAACCGGAGTTAGGCTCACCCGAACCCAACTCCGGTCTTTTGCCCCTCGAGTGTGCTTCCTCCTGGCTTCTCGTCCCTCGGACGTCGCGCACGTTCTTCTCGTTTCATCGACATACTCTTTCGTAGCTTCTACGTCCCTCAGATTGCACCGAGCCTGTCGGCTCACTTCCCTGCGCAACCCTTCTCGTCCGCTACGTCTTACGCTCGACTTCCTCCGTACCTAAGTTTCTGCACACTTAGTAGAGGGATTAGAACAACACAGGACCTAACTTAACTCGGTTGATCACATCAAAACTAACCGGGGCACCAACAATCTCCCCTTTTTGATGTGTATCAACCCAGGTTCAATTAGGGTTAAACCAAAAAATAATAAAAGCAATAAAACTAAATAAGCAGTTAAGTATAAAAAAAATTTGCATGTCAAAATTATAATCTCCCCCTGAACTTCAACCTACTCTCCCCTTTGATCACAGCAAAAACGGGGTATTTAAAACTAAGGGGAAAAACGTGCAAGTCCGATTTAAACTGAAAAAAAAATCTGAAAATTTTTTATAAGTGTCTAATAAATGTAGAACAAATAATAGAAAATTTGGTTGTCAACAATGACTTAGCTAAGTATTTTACATTTAAAATATAATTTTTACTTAAAAATTTATAGAAAATAATTTCATTGTCATAAAAATTAAAAAATTTTTATGAAAGTTGAATAAAATGTTTGGGAACAGTATAAAAATTTTTAGAATTAATTGAATTGTTTGTAAGGAAAAATAAATTAAATATTTAGATAATAAAATTTTAAAGAATGAATTTTTAAAATTAAAAATTACATTAAAAAATTTTTTTTTACAAAGACAACACATAATGTGTAGATCAGAAAAAAATTGGATTTGATCAAAATAATTTTTTATCAGAATTTCAAATTAAAAAAATTAGATTTTAATAAAAAATTCATAGAAAATCAAAAATGTATATGTGGAAAATAGAGATTTGAGAAAAATCTAAAATTTTTATATCAAATAAATATTTAAGAATTTAAGAATTTAAAAACACTTAAAAAAATTTGAATAAAATTTTACTGAAGTCTATTGTTTATATCTGAATCCAAAAAAATCAGATTTGAGAAAATAAATTTTTTTTTCTATTTTTAAGATTTAAAATTTGAGTTTCGAATGAGAAATCATGAAAATTAAAAAATTATTAAAAATTTTTTGAAAAATTTCCAGTTGATAAATGATATTTCTATGCATTGAGGAAAAATAGAAACACAATTTTTCTTTAGCAAAAATTAATCAAACTAAATTTTCTAAAATAATGAAAAATAACAAAAAAGTTAGTCAACTAAGAACATATGTAATAAAAAATCAGTTTAAAAAAGATTTAGGAACCCAAAATAAGTTCCTATCTACCGGGTTAATTAAAAATTTTAGGGGTACATAATTTTTGAGAATTTTTCTAAGTTGACCCTTATGATTTTTAACATACCAATTTAACCCTTGAGTATAATAATTCTTTTTCTGTCGCAGACATGTAATATCAATTTCTAATTTCGCAACTAAATTTTCTAAATTTTTATTTCTATTTTTTAAATTATCAAACATGCTTAATGGACATGATGTAGATAATTGCTTTTTCAAATTTAAAAGTTTTCTCCTATTTTTGCATAAATTATTAAAAAGAGATTTTATAGCAAAAAATAATTCGTTAGGAGATAGTTTGCATACCTCACTTACCATGTCGTCATACCTATCACTTAGTGGTTCATCGTCGCTGCTGCTTTCATCGGATGACTCTCCCCCTTGATCGATGCTCATCTCGGATGTGTTTTCTTCGTCGTCCTCCTCTTGATGACTTGCCATTAGAGCAAGTCCAGCATACTCCTCAATTTCTGACTCGTCGGAAGACGTCTCATCCCAAGTTGCTTTCAAGGCCTTCTTCTTCTTTGCCTGGGAGTCCTTCTTTTGTTTTTTAGTTTAGGACAATTTTCCTTTATGTGACCATCTTCGTCACAATTGTAGCATTTTACTGTCCTCCTTTTTGGAGATCTCTTCTTTCCCTGAAATTTTGAAAACTGATTAGATTTAATAAATTTTTTAAATTTTCTTACCAGATATCCTTTTTCTCCTCCTTCTTCATCATCCGAGGACGCCGATTCTGGTTCCGTTGTTTTCACGTTCAGGGCTACACCGTTCGCCTTTCGACTTCCTGCAATTCTTGATTCGTGAAGTTCAAATGTTGAAAATAAATTCTCGAGCGAAGTTGTCTCGAGATCTTTAGCAATAAAAAATGAATCGACAAAGGAAGACCAATCAGAATTTCTTGGGAACGAATTAAGTGCGTACCTCAGCGAATCTCGGTTGCTTACCTTTTCCCCGAGATTCGTCAGTTCGGTTATCAAACCTTTTATCTTCGAGTGCAGATGCGCTACCGTTTCGCCTTCTTCCATCCGGAGGTTGGTCAGTTGGTTTCGGAGAAGGTCCCTTTTGGCGAGTTTGGCTTCCGAAGTCCCTTCGTGTAACTCTAGGAATTTTTCCCAGAGTTCTTTCGCAGATGTGTATGTACCGATTCGGTTGACCTCTTGCGCCGGGAGTACAGAAAGCAGATGGTAAACTGCTTTTCCATTCGCCACAAAATCAGATTGGTCCTTTTTGCTCCATTTGGTTAAATCCTTTTCTATGGGAGCTGCAAAACCAGACTGCATTATTATAAATAATTCAAATTCGTCGTGAAGAATACCTCCATTTTGCGCTTCCATTCGGCGAACTCCCCCTCGAATTTTGGCGGGTAGATGACGGGTCCGACCATTTTGGTTAACGGTGCTACAGTTGGCGGTTAGTCCTTCTGCGGCGAACTCGCTCTGATACCACTTGTAGGATCGAGTTGGACCGGCTAGAGGGGGTGAATAGACGGTTAAGCAAAATAGCACTCGTCTTTAAATAAAAACTTGGTTGCAACTGGATCGTTGCTTCCAAGGCAGTTAACGCTCAATAAGAACTCCTTTAGGCGGAGAAGCCTTTACAATTGTAGCACAGAGACTTAGAGAGAAATTACAAAAGTAATTGATGATTTAACTTCTAAAACTCTAAGTCTTATTTATAGCCCAAGAGAATAGATCTAGATCGTTGATCGTAGATGAACTTTCTCTTAGCCGTTGATCCGTTGATGCGATCCTAACCGTTGATCGGAGATAGGCTTTGATCGTAGCCGTTGATTAAAAAGGATAAACTTTATCTTTAATAAAAGATAAAGAGAATTATCCTTAATAGAAATTAAGTATTTATCTTTTATATGATAAAAGATAAAAACTTAATTATTATTTTTTTTCTCTCTCTCTTCAAACCAGTCACGTCCAAGTCCAAGTCTAAGTCTTCCTCTGGGTCAAAAGTCAATAGTCAAAGTCAATAGTCAAAGTCAATAGGTCAATGGTTTGACTTTTGTTGACTTTTTGTAAAATCATCGGTTGGGTGATTTCTGGCCAACCGGAGTTAGGCTCACCCGAACCCAACTCCGGTCTTTTGCCCCTCGAGCGTGCTTCCTCTGGCTTTCGTCCCTCGGACGTCGCGCACGTCCTTCTCGCTCCACCGGCGTACTCTTCCGTAGCTTCCGCGTCCCTCGGATTGCACCGAGCCCGTCGGCTCACTTCCCCGCGCAACCCTTCTCGTCCGCTACGTCTTACGCTCGACTTCCTCCGTACCTAAGTTCCTGCACACACTTAGCACACAGGGATCACATCAAAACTAATCGGGACACCAACAAAATACATCACCTAACTTAATTCCTCCTACATCTTAGAATCTAGGGTTGATCACATCAAAACTAACTCGTCGGGGCACCAACAAATTCCGCTCTGAAACATGGTTGCGGCATGCTCTGTTCACCTCTGACGGCCCCCTATTCAGGGTTTCAAGAGATGCTTATATAGGCCCTAGGAGCGACACGACTGTGCCTCGTGGCACGAGCTTTCGCGGGCACGACCGTGCTTGGTAGGCACGGCCACGAACAGGTTTTACTCTGGAAGGATGGCACGACCGTGTCTTGTAGGCACGACCCTAGACTGGTGTCATACTAGGAGAAGGGCACAGCCGTGCCTTATAGACACGACCCCTGCTTTGGATCCTTCGGTTATTGGGGCACGGCCGTGCCTAGTGGCACGGCCCATCGTTTGCTTCCTTTTGTTTTGGGGGCACGACTGTGCCTTTTGGCACGACCTGGAGCAGCTGCTGTTCTATATAGTCGGTACGGTCGTGTTTGGGAGACACAGTTGCTGTTGAGGACTCTGACAAGGAACATGGCCTGGCTTTGAAGGACACAGTCGTGTCTTGGCTACTCGGCTGATGAAGCACGGTCGTGCCTTGAGGCACGACCCTGTCTTGGATTTTTGTTATTCTTCCTTCGTTTATCCTTATTTCACATCGACTTCCATCCTGCAAATGCAAAAGTACGAGAGCAGACCTCCAAACTAAAAAATAGAGAAAATATACCTAATGCACGAATAATGAGTGCGATAAATATAGAGTATCATCATGAAATGCGTAAGAATGTGCAATAAAAGTAGTAAAAATATATCTATACACTACACACATCACACTCCCAGACTTAAACTTTTGTTTGTCCTCAAGTAAAACCTGCATCTAGATTCAAGTAAAAACACATAGCAGCATCATAATACTTAGCACATCAATTAAATCCTATCATAGCACAATAATGGTGAGCACGACACTGAAATTGTTAAGATAAGCCCTAAGAATAAGTTCTCTGTGCTCGGTGTAAAAAATGACCTTGGTCCATTTGGTATCAAAACCCTATTTAAAGTCAAGTCGGTATGCTACCGTATTCCTAAATTTTTCCGGCCTTAGACACTTACCTATCATAGGCTAGGGTCATCCCTTTCATTGCACAAGATCTCAAAGGATTGCCTTAAGATCAAGAGAAACATAGTAATTATTTCTTCAATAACTCTTATCGGTCTCAAAAGGGTAATTGATAAGTTTTCACTTATGACACTATTTTTTATCTCCTTTATTCTGCTTGTCTTTTCTCTTTTTATCATTTTTTTATTTGTTTACAGATGCTTTGAAATTAGAGAAGCATTTGAGTTTGAAGCATTGTTTTATTTAGGGGTTTAAGATTTTTCCAAATGAGTTGACATTACTTGAGTTGGTCCAGTAATCAAAATGCAATGGAAGGTCACCTTAGAAACATTAGTACTAGTCCGGTCTCATGAATCATGATTAATTTTAGAATTTATCAACCTCCTAGAATAGGTAATAGTGTAAGAGATCCTTAGACTAGGTCATGTCTCAACTCTCTTCAAGATATACTAGCTCACTTCCTGTTATGGTAGATAGGAAAAGACATAGTACTCAGAATACTAGCCATTATGAGAAGCTATCATATCCCATCTTTAATCACTAGGCAAGTAATCTGATCCATCTCTCTTTGGATCTGACATCAAATGAGTCTTCCTTAATGGCCAACCCCTCATCTCAGCCGTTTCTATTCCAACCTCACAGTCAAGGAAGCTCTTTGAAGGCCGAGATTCTTAACTCTAAATCCTATTGACTTAGACAGTCTAATCAAGTCTAACATGGATCTACTCAACTCGAAGGTGACTAATGACACCCCCAGAATACCGATCTCATTCCAAATTAGTAGGCCATGCCTACACTTTGCTCCAGTTCAACACTCTTACCAATGCATACAATGACCATGGATCCAGAGAACCGAGCACTTATAAGAGGTTAGCATGTTAACTAACCCCTGCCGCTAGGTCAGTACGCCAACTCTTCAACACATCTAGGTACACAAATCGTCATTGTACCAAGGATGATCTCCCCGATCTTTCCATTTCAAGCTCCCAAAGCTTTCCATTCCGAGCTCCCTAAGCTCTATCTTCTAATGCTCTTAGCTACAGCTCCGTAGGTTGAACTTGATCTCCCAGCTCCGTAGGCTGAGCTGGATCCTCGAGCTCTCCATTCTACTTGTGACCCAATTACGACAGTCCTAACAATTATGGGTCATAATTTCCCGATCTGTAATTCTCCGACCAATAGTCGCTAGGGCCCAATAGCCTTAGGGTTCAAATATTGATTCCCTATAAATATTAAAGTCGAAAGCAGTGGACATCTCTCTCTAATGAACATTTTCCATTACTATTTTATTACTTGGCTTCCATCGCACCAACATAACGTAAGCATCAAAGGAGCATGGCATCATCGGATTACTTGGGTGTCCTCTAACGTGTATTTCCTATGTCTGTCGGGCTATCTTCATAACTCACCGAACGCCCACTTTAGTATCCAGTGCAACAGAAATGTTTTGCCACATCAATTTGCATAAGTCCCCATAAAGTGTTTATCAAACCTAGAAGTGACCTTCCAATTCAAGAAACCAAACCAAATAGGAGTTGCAAGTACATAAACACAAGTCTAGCTTCACTTGTAACCTTCCTGGAGTCATCTCCGCATATCAAATAGTCCATTTAACAAATTCTACAAACCACGCTCAGAAATTGGGACCAGCAGCAAGAATCTCCTCTGTCAATTTGCCGTCCTTGCCAATCTTGTAATTTGCAAACACTTCAAAGTTCTTCCTGAAAAGACCAGCCAGCTTCAGTAGAGTCTCCTTGTAGGATGCCTTGTCCGTCCACTGCCCATCAAACAAAGCACTTGTCAAACAAGCACTCGAATCATTTTTTTTAAAACACTTAAATATGCCAGTACGATGGGCAGTGCAGATGTAAGAAGGTTAACTTACAGTGTTTATAGGGTCCAGGATCTCTGGTGGCACATCCTCAATCTCAGTTGGTATCTCCAAACCAAAGACCTCTGTTTTCTTGAAGTTGGCAGTCAACAGCTTGCCAGAGTGTATAGCATCAATGATCTTTCGAGTGTACGACAGCTTAATGCGACTGCCAGTGCCATAGCTGGAAGCATTCCAATGGAATGCAGAAATTAGCTTCGTTGGAGATAAGGATCACACATGCCTCCATTTTTTTTTCTAGGCTTTTTCTTCCAGTAAATGAAGAAAAGCATACATACACTATATGTAATTTGTATTTTCAGTAGAATTCTTACCTTCCGCCAGACCAACCAGTGTTGACAAGCCATCCAGTAGCCCCATATTTTTGCATTTTCTCAGCTAGCATTGCTGCATACTTTGTTGGGTGGAGCATTATGAATGCTGCACCAAAGCAAGCAGAGAACGTGGCCTGTGGCTCTTTCACACCTTCCTCAGTGCCAGCCACCTATTGACTTAGCTACATTAAGATCATGAGCCTGTTGCTATCAGCAGTTTAAGGATGAGGAAGTGCGTACCAGAGCAGTGTAGCCACTTATGAAATGGTACATGGTCTGGCTCAGACTCAACTTGCTCACTGGTGGGAGCACACCAAAGGCATCACAAGCAAGAAGGATAACATTCCTAGGGTGTGGTCCAACACAAGGTATCTTAACATTTGGGATGAACTCAATTGGGTAAGCAGCACGAGTGTTCTCTGCAAAACCAAAAGTGGGCTATACTATTGCTATGGAATTGCTTCAACAAAAGATTCTTAAATTACCTGTGACTGACTTGTCAGAGTAATCTACTTCACGAGTATGCTCATCAAACACAACATTTTCCAACACTGCAAGGAATCACCACTTTGCAATTAAATTTCTCAAAAAAGAGTTAGAAGCATACTAAGAAATTTTACCTGTGCCAAATTTTATGGCATTCCAAATGTCAGGTTCCTTCTCCTTCGATAAGTCTATACACTTCGCATAACACCCACCTTCAATGTTGGAAACACCATTGTCACTCCAACAATGTTCATCATCACCAATTAGCAATCTATTATGATCAGTCGACAAAGTTGTTTTTCCTGTGCCTGAAATTGAAATGCGCAAAAAGATAGTCACGTGAACTTATTTGGCAGAAAGATCAACCATGGCCTTAAAGAAAGATGATGCCTTACCTGACAAACCAAAGAAGAGAGCAACACTCCCGTCTTTGCCCATGTTGCAACCAGAATGTAAGGAAAGAATTTGCCTTTGAGGCATTAGATAATGCATCACACCAAATAGACCCTTTTTCATCTCTCCAGCATACTGAGTGCCAAGGATTACCATTTCCTTCCTCGCAAGATTGAGGTCTATACTGGTGGAGGAAGTCATGTAATGAGTGTATCGGTTGCATGGGAACTGCCCTGCATTATATATTGTGAAGTCTGGAGTGCCAAATTCTTCCAGTTCTTCTGGTGTAGGACGAATGCACCTGTAATCGCAGAGGCATGTTTGTTTATGCACAAATTCTATACTCAATTACATCTTCTGTGACAACAGTTTTTGGTTTTTCATACTAACATATTGTGCATGAACAGGGAATGATAGGCTCTTGCAGATACAATCCTGACTTTGATCCTATGCTCAGGATCCCAATTGAGGAATTGGTCATTCACAAAAACCTGTAACCAAACTCCAGACATTGTGTTTTCTTAACATAAAGATCAAGATACATGATTGAAATGATATAAAGCTTAAATGATTCCCCCCTTTTATATGCCAATAATGGGCTGTTAAGAAGTCATCTTTGTCAATATTAGCCAATATTGATCGACAATCAAATGTATGTTTAAATCTATGAGCTACAAGAGGTATACATAGTTTGCCAATATCTCACAATTAAGTTTTTTTCTAAGGGCCCCTTTAAGGAGAATCTTAGTTTCTAGCAGAAATGAGAAACATGGATGATGTGTATTTCTTATACCTTATCCAGAGAATTCAGATAGTCTACAGCCCTCTCCCTATTAACCAGGAAGGTGTGTTCATCAATCTCAATATTAGGCGAACCCCTATTAATAGCAAAAGAAAATGAAGTGGGTAATAAACTCGTATTATGTGTAAGAACAAGTTGAATGCATGATCTACATAAAAACCATAAACTTACTTTCCCCACCACAGCTCTTCTGCAGTGGTCTCATCAAACACAACTCTCTTATCTCTGGGTGCACGACCAGTCTTTGCACCAGACAAGGTGGCCAAGGCTCCAGTCGACGTTATGAACGATCCCTTCTCATACTTGATGGCTTGTTCATACAGTTCTACAGTCCGAAAGATAGTAAAATAGTTGCTTGATTAATGATGGATCAAAGAGAACAACCTCCAAGAAGGGGCGGAATTAGAGGGAACACGGTTGCGGTAGTACCTGCAGGGGAGAGGTTGTAGAGGACATGAGTGAACTTGAGGGAGCTGTCGCTGACACTAATGGTGGGGGTGAAGTAGTGGTGGTGCACAGCGCTGATCTTGGGGGTCTCCGCCTTCCTCGCCGGGTCGCCCTTCACCAACTTGGGCCCCGTTTCCCGCGTTAGCGACGCCAACGATGCGCTGCGTCGACGCCCACCAGCATCAAGTAACAATCTCTCATACTCTCTCTCTCTCTCTCTCTCTCTCTTTGCTTAAATTGAAGACACCGATTTGGTAGGTGGAATCGTATATCTCACCTGATGGATTGGAGCTGCAGGCGCTGGCGCTCCTCATCGGAGATAGTGGCGAAGGGGCCGCGCTGACCGTCCTTGATGGGGGTCGTGGGGGCGGATCGTTTCTTCTGCAGGGAGTGGAGCTCGTCGATGGTCTGAGCCTTGACCGGAGGCACGCTGTCGTCGTGGCAGATGCCGTCGTCCTCCTCCGGGATCTCATCCTTCTTTTTGAAGCTGACGTTACGGGCAGTCTGGATCGGAGGCAGCCTGCTGCGCGGCGACACCGCGGGTCCAACGCCGCCGTTCTTGAAACTGAACTCGCCTTTCTCCCCTTCCATGCCGCCGCCTCGTTGCGCTGCTTCAATACATGGAATCGGCGCAGGTATTGAGCTTTGAAACGGGTAGATGGAGTAATTAGTTAAGAAAAAAGAGCATTCACCTGGCGAATGCGAAGCAGCGAGCAGTCGAGTGATCGATTCGTCGGTGGGGAACTGGAAGGGGTTTAAAGGTATGGTAATAAACTAATTAAATTAGTGCCATTGAAACTAAAAAAAAAAAAACTTTTTATTATTATTAAATAAAGTTAAACCCAGTGCCGTCAAACGCCCGGCTTTGCTGGGACGACGAGGAGAGATGATGACTAATTGAACACAATGTCTAAATCAAGGAAGCGGTCTGCTCTGGCAACCCATCTGCCTTGTCATGCTACTCTAGAGTTTCCTAGTTATTAATTTGTGCTAATTTCAAAGGTCGGAGAAAAACTCATAAGATTGAAAATCTCCAAGCCTGTGCAATTGGATTGCACTGTCGCGTTGTCTACACGTCAGTTATATTTTTCAATTCTAATCGTAACATCAACGCGCAGTGGAGTCGCCCACTGAATCTAAAATGATGTGATAATCTCAAGAAATAAATAAATAATCTCCTATGTTGCTACCACGAGTATCTTCCTTTACCCAACGAGATGAACTGGAGGAGGGGCTCATCAAGGTTATCACGAGTCTCCCTCCTAGTTTTGGGCTGAGTGAATCATGAATCTCCCTCTCTTGTTATGGTTTAAGGAGTGAAGTCCTTTGAAGCCCAGGTTAAAACTTCGATAAATTGGAGAAAACTCCCCAAATCAAAACATACCTTTGCGCTCAGTCCCCATCCATGATTTTATTTACATGCAGTACCCAAAAGTTTGTTTCAACTCCCCAATACAACAAAATTACCAAGTTACCCCTTCAACTCTTCATTTTTATTTATTTATGTTTTTTCTTTGTTGATTTATAATCGCCAGGGCAGAGGCAGGGGCGGACCCGTCGCATTCCCATTCTCTCACCGTTCCGCCGCCGCCGATCTGAATCCTAAGCCTCATCTTCTCCGAGTTATCGTTGGCCTTCGATCGGACGTAGAGAAGAGAAATAAAAGATGAAGAGGATTCCCACAAGAGCGACGGACTTCAGCTCGGGCGTTCTCAATCTTTGGCACCGGGAACTCGGCGACTTCACTCCCCAAGCCTTCGCCCGTCGCTTTGGCGCTTCGCGTGCGTGACAACATGGCTCCAATTCTCTCCTCTCCCTAAACCCATCGCGCCTCTCCTCTCCGTAAACCCTAAACCCAACGCGAGGTTAGAACCCCCGATTACTCGACATTTTCCTCTGCCCCAATTTCACCCCCGTAGAGAGCTATTACTCTTTATCCTCTAAAGAGTGGTCTGGATCGGAAGTTATCAATGATGTTGCAAAGAAGAATTCGGAGAATCTTGAAGTCGAGGAATTGATCGAGGAAGATGAGCCGGAGTTGGCTCCTGCGGCAACGGAAGTAGCTTTTCTGCCGAAGATGAATCGACCGCTAAATCAGATATGAATTAGCCGAATCTGAAAGGGGAAACTCGAAAACTGCTGAGGAATCGGCCATATCCGTCGATAATGACACTGGTTTGACTGAAGAGATAAGCCAAGTTACGGAGGTTGCTGCTGAGGTTCTTGAAAAGATTCCTCGCCGCGACAGAGAAAAAGCAGCGAAAGGTCCAGCAGAGAAAAAGTTACGGAGGTTGTGCTACTTCTCTTGCTTTTCTTGAATTAATCTACTGATTAGGGAATATCTCGTGCTGTACAAGTCCAGCATAGCGCTCTTCATAGCAGTTTCTTTTGTCAAGTCTGCTGAAGTTATTAATCATCTCAAAAGCCATATAGAAGCACGATGCCGTGACAAGTAGAAAATCTTCTTCTGGTTTTCTTACTTTACCTTCATACTCATGCTCAATCTTATAGGATAGAAAAATCGTACTAATAACTTCTCTTAGTAGTTCCGGCACATGTTATGCTGCTAATGTGCAAACTAGCTCTTAGATTATGGCTGACTTTTATAGATAATTTTAAATTTGGAGAAACTCAATAAAAAAAAGAATTTGGAATGATAGTATGCTTTCTTGACCTGCTATCCACTTTCATAGCTAAATCCTATGTTGCAAAGGGTATTCAACCACAAATGAAATTTGATGAAGATAAAGGATGTCTTCATATAAAATCTTCATTGGCTTTTATGACATACAAAAATGATGTTTTACCTAGCGAATTGAGTCTCAATAAGCATTGTTGTATGAAATTATATCTTGAGTAAATTGGATATCCAAGGCTTGTACAATCAAAGCATTAGTAGCTGTGATATCAAGAACATATTTACAGTACAATTAGCTTTGAATTGATTGCTTCTTATGGCTTCTTATTATAAGGATTAATGGTTGCGTGAGTTACAAAAGTATTGTGTTGAATTTGAATTATAAAATCAAAATTAAGATATATTTCTCTCAAGATATAGTTATATTTTTACTAGATTAATGTGAAAAATGAGTTCCATTAGTATAGGATCAAGAGGTGGGGAGTTAAAATTTCATTTGGTAAAAAGAATTGTTCATGTTTTTATTGTCTGAATGCTTATATTAAATTGGATGTTTATATTTTTTTTGTAAGTAGGCAAATGTTTTATGGAATGAATGCTAAATTTGTGTTGAATATTTTGTTTTATGTTTCGATGTAGAAATGGTAATAAAAATTGATTAAAAAATTATATTTTCAGGTGGGAAGGAAAGAGATTAAGTGTTATAAAGAAACAAAGATGGTTAAGAGTAGCAAAAAAGCAACTCAGTTTAAGAGTACCAAAGAAGCTAAGAAGGATAATAAAGGATAAAAAGCTCAGTTGCGTTGTTCACTAATATTTTTCAGAGCTGCCATGGATGAAATCGGCTCGAAAATGAATGATAGGCAAAAAAAAGAGTATTGAAAATACTCCACTTGGTATTTGGTTGAAGATGCCCAAATTACCCATCAGCAGTTCCAGAGTTGATCTAATTTTAAAAAGAATTGAGTTGCAATCTCGTTCATTTGTGTTTGGTGAAAATATTGTTGTTCCCTTTACATCGCCAGAGTTTTCTATTGTTCTTGGCTTGTGTTATGCAGGGCAACCAGTTGATCTAGATATCAATTTGGCTTGTGTTCTTCACTAATCCCGTGTGATTATGAAAAAACTTGATGTGCTTCCGCAAGTGCACGGAATATCGCCAAGTAATAAAAAGATCGAATCCACAGGGACCGTGGAATTACTTACTATACCTAGCACAATAAGGTGGAGAGAATGTTGTTCATGAGTTGTGTGGGGGAGATCGGAGTGTTCTAGAGTGCTTAATCCTAAAAAGCAGAGAAAGGGATCGACTGTGACACTTATGGGTGAAGCGATCCTAGGATTTCGGACTCCTCAGAGAATGGATTAATCGACTTGGATCCTCTACCTTTCCTCAATAACTGTTCAATTGTAGGAATGTCAACCAAATTATCCAATTCAACCTCGTCAGGTATCCTCGAATTAAATCATTAGGTTTCTTACGTCACTCGCTATTGGTTTGAAACGGTTCTAGAAGCCCGGTTCAAGGCATTCCCGTGTCACTCAGGCGCCCCGGAAATACTAAAAGAACCTTATCCACTGTCACTGGATACCCTTTTACGGATCTCTCCCCAATAACGAATGACCGCTAACTATTCCTCATAAGAATCCACTACGCATTAGGAAACCCCTCGGAATCTCGCCCGGTTCAAGGCATTCCCCATTACAGAGCGCCCCGGTATACGGCCTAATGATTCCCCAATACATAGCAAATTCCTACCCTCATGGATTCACACATACACAAGTTATCATCAATGTACAAGCACAAATCCACAAAACAATGCACAGTTACATCATAGAAAACGGTAGATTATCAAATCCAAATACAACCATCCATTACATCTGATTTATCCTACATCCTAGAATCTAGGGAAATCTACTCCATATCGAGGAGAATACAAACCAAAGGAATGAAGAAATACATCTTGTTCCCAAAGATAAACAAATAAGTGCAGGAAACTAGACTTATCTTCTTCCTCGGAGTGCAATCTCTGCGTAGATGAGATGGAAATGGTCTGGAGCAGTCGGATCGGTGATGGATCGTCGAATCTCCTCCGAAATAGGCGTCGGCGGCTCAAGAACAACTCCGGTGGCTCTCCTAAAGACTCCCCCCCTTTGCTAGGTCTCTAAAGAGGCCTATTTATAGTGCAGGGTTCGGTAGCAGCTCGCCTCCGTGCACACGGCCGTGCCTGGGAGGCACGGCCTTGTGTTGGCTTCGGGCACAAGGTAAGGCACGGCCGTGCCTGGGAGGCACGGCCTGAACTTGTGAGCTCTCGGATCAGAGGCACGGCCGTGCCTCTTAGGCACGGCCCAGAATGGTCCCTCTTCTGTTTGATGGCACGGCCGTGCCTGGGAGGCACGGCCACACACTGGCTGGAGCTGAAATGATGGACACGGCCGTGCTTATTAGGCACGGCCAGCTGCTTGGGCGCTTCTGTTCTTGCACACGGCCGTGCCTGTGAGGCACGGCCTTCAGCTGAGGCTTGCTCCAGGGTGAAGACACGGCCGTGCTTTGGAGGCACGGCCATGAACTGGCTTGGTTCTGTTTTGAAGCACGGGTGTGCTTTTGAGGCAATCCTCTGGCTGATGCTGAGGGGATTTGGCACACGCCCGTGCCCTTTGACACACGGCCAAAACTGAATAGACATGGCCGTGCCTATCTGATCTTCAATAATACTCCGTTGCGCCATTTTCCAAATACTAAACCATCATAAGAATAGAACAATAAACTCAGAAAGATTACATCTGATTTATCCTACATCCTAGAATCTAGGTCTCAAAAGAAATCTACTCCATATCGAGGAGAATACAAACCAAAGGAATGAAGAAATACATCTTGTTCCCAAAGATAAACAAATAAGTGCACGGGAAAACTTGATGTGCTTCCGCAAGTGCACGGAATATCGCCAAGTAATTCGAATCCACAGGGAGTGGAATCTCTATACCTAGCACAATAAGGTGGAGAAATGGTTCATGAGTTGTGGGGGGAGATGGATGTTCTAAGTGCTTAATCCTAAAAAGCAGAGAAAGGGATCGACTGTGACACTTATGGGTGAAGCGATCCTAGGATTTGGACTCCTCAGAGAATGGATTAATCGACTTGGATCCTCTACCTTTCCTCAATAACTGTTCAATTGTAGGAATGTCAACCAAATTATCCAATTCAACCTCGTCAGGTATCCTCGAATTAAATCATTAGGTTTCTTACGTCACTCGCTATTGGTTTGAAACGGTTCTAGAAGCCCGGTTCAAGGCATTCCCGTGTCACTCAGGCGCCCCGGAAATACTAAAAGAACCTTATCCACTGTCACTGGATACCCTTTTACGGATCTCTCCCCAATAACGAATGACCGCTAACTATTCCTCATAAGAATCCACTACGCATTAGGAAACCCCTCGGAATCTCGCCCGGTTCAAGGCATTCCCCATTACAGAGCGCCCCGGTATACGGCCTAATGATTCCCCAATACATAGCAAATTCCTACCCTCATGGATTCACACATACACAAGTTATCATCAATGTACAAGCACAAATCCACAAAACAATGCACAGTTACATCATAGAAAACGGTAGATTATCAAATCCAAATACAACCATCCATTACATCTGATTTATCCTACATCCTAGAATCTAGGGAAATCTACTCCATATCGAGGAGAATACAAACCAAAGGAATGAAGAAATACATCTTGTTCCCAAAGATAAACAAATAAGTGCAGGAAACTAGACTTATCTTCTTCCTCGGAGTGCAATCTCTGCGTAGATGAGATGGAAATGGTCTGGAGCAGTCGGATCGGTGATGGATCGTCGAATCTCCTCCGAAATAGGCGTCGGCGGCTCAAGAACAACTCCGGTGGCTCTCCTAAAGACTCCCCCCTTTGCTAGGTCTCTAAAGAGGCCTATTTATAGTGCAGGGTTCGGTAGCAGCTCGCCTCCGTGCACACGGCCGTGCCTGGGAGGCACGGCCTTGTGTTGGCTTCGGGCACAAGGTAAGGCACGGCCGTGCCTGGGAGGCACGGCCTGAACTTGTGAGCTCTCGGATCAGAGGCACGGCCGTGCCTCTTAGGCACGGCCCAGAATGGTCCCTCTTCTGTTTGATGGCACGGCCGTGCCTGGGAGGCACGGCCACACACTGGCTGGAGCTGAAATGATGGACACGGCCGTGCTTATTAGGCACGGCCAGCTGCTTGGGCGCTTCTGTTCTTGCACACGGCCGTGCCTGTGAGGCACGGCCTTCAGCTGAGGCTTGCTCCAGGGTGAAGACACGGCCGTGCTTTGGAGGCACGGCCATGAACTGGCTTGGTTCTGTTTTGAAGCACGGGTGTGCTTTTGAGGCACGGCCTCTGGCTGATGCTGAGGGGATTTGGCACACGCCCGTGCCCTTTGACACACGGCCAGAAGCTGAATAGACATGGCCGTGCCTATGAGGCACGGCCCTGTCTTGCCTGATCTTCAATAATACTCCGTTGCGCCATTTTCGCTCCATTTTCCACCCTGAAACATGTAAAAACACGAGCAGATCTCCGAACTAGGAAATGTAAAATATATGCCTAAATGCATGAATATGGGATGCAATATACATAAGAATAGAACAATAAACTTAGAAAGATGTGCAAATAAAGCATGAAAACAGGTATACATCCTACGCACATCACCGTTGCTCCAATAGAGGTGTGCGCTCACGCCGCTAATCCTCATGCGCTAGGAACCACTCTCGACCGGGTGGGATCGTCTCGACATCTCCATTGGATGTCGACGAGGAGGATCTACCCTTTTGGGCACTACTCGGCGCTTCTGGTCATTCCTCCAACCCAGGCTGTCGGCCATGGGTCGACCCCATGACTGGGCATTTCTCGCTTCGTGCTGGCGATCACGGATGACCCGATTGATCTCCTGAGCCAAATGCTGACATTTTTGAGTGTTGTGCCCAGATGTCTGGTGATACATGCAGAAGCAGGGCGATTATCCAACTCCGACCGGGTTGATTGGTCCAATGGGAGTGGGCAGGACGTTGACAGCTTGAACAACGCACCCTTCCCTACATGTCGGAGCATTTTGAAGGGGACGAACAGGGGCCTCTCTCCAAGGCGGAGGTGGAGGAGGTGTCAATCTCTTGTCTGGAGTAGGAGCTGCTACCGTGTCACTTTTGTGGGCGAGTTGGATTTCTTCCAAGTAAATATACTTGATGGCTTACTCTAGCAGCCTCTGGTAACTGGGTGGAGGCTTCTTCACCAGAGACCGAAAGAAGTCCTCGTCGAGCAACCCTTGGGTAAAGGCAGTTGTGACTATATTTGAGGGGTTCGAGGGTACCTCCCACACGACCAGATTAAATTGATGAAGATACTCCCACAAAGTCTCGCGGGGCTTTTGCTTCATCGTGAAGAGGTTGAGGGGGGTTTTTTGATACTTCTTACTGCTGGCGAATTGATACAGAAAAATCTCCTTAAAGTCTTTGAAGGAGTGGATGGAAGAGGGCGGTAACCGGTTGAACCAGCGTTGTGCCAAGCCAGCGAAGGTGTTGAGGAAGACCCAGTACTTAATCCCGTCAGTATATGGATGTAGCAGGGAAGCATTTTCAAAAATGCAATGGTGGTCCTCAGGGTCTGTCATCCCATTATACTCCCCCAATTGTGGTGGTCAGAAGTGTCAAGGTAGCTCCTGCTTTAGTATTTCCCAGGCGAACAGGATCTCTGGCATGACATTTGGGGTAATGTACTGGAGTCTTATCCTTGCGCTCGTCACGCATCCCCTCCTCTATGCGAGACCCTCGGGAGGCCGCCTCAACATGTCCAGCATCGTGGTTGGTGGAGCCCATAGGAAGCAACACTTCCTCCACAGGCGACGACCTCTGGGCCCCTAAATGGGCATTTGTTGTGGGTGCTGGAGGAGGCAGAGGTGGGGCGTTCCAGGGCATCGATTCCATGATTTCCTGAATGAGCTGCTGCAGGCCCTCACGCGATACCGTGATGAGCTCCTCTGGGTTCCGTTCTTCAGCTGGCTCGCGGTTGTCGGTGGTGCGCCTGGTGTTAACCATCTCATCTGTTAGCTTAGTGTTTCTACAGACGGCGTCAATTTTGTTCCGGCTAGATCAAACCACCAAAGGTTATGACAGATCGAAACTACCAGTCAAAGGAAGCAGTAATGTTTCCCAGAACGAAGAGGAAGAAGAAAAAATGCAGAAGATTCTAGAGAGCTTTCTCATACCTATTCCGAAACCTTTATACTCACGGAGATAGATGGCAGTGAGGCATCTGAGGAGACAAATTCTGTACATTTCTGACAGGTGCATAGACATGCCAGCATCTAGGAGACAGAACCTATGGGCCTAGTAATCGACTGGTGACTTGAGTGTACGAATCATTCTTGTCCTTTAGCAGAGAATAGAAACCCAAGCAGGTAGAAGTCTGACAGCTTAATAACCGTCCCCCTTTTATGGTGAGGCTCGAACGTGTGCGTATCTTGTAGCTAGGCATCGTGTAGCTGCCTTTAGGTAGGGAAAGTATAAGGACCATGGCGAAGTGGCGTGGCGGAGTGGCGTAGAGAGCTCGGATCTGTCAAGGCAGGGCCGAGCAAGATGAGTTAGTATAGAGAAAAGCTGGGATAGTCGAATGGCAGGGAGACCGAGACGATCAAGCAACATGGAGGCCGAGATAGCCGAGCATTAGGGAGGCCGAACTGGCCAAGCAATATGGAGGCCGAGATGGCCGAGCAGCATGGAGACCGAGATGGCCGAGCAGCAGGGAGGCCGAGATGGCCAAGTAACATGGGGGCCGAGATGGCCAAGTAACATGGGGGCCGAGATGGCCGAGCATCAGGGAGGTCGAACTGGACAAGCAATATGGAGGCCGAGATGGCCGAGCAGCAGGGAGGCCGAGCTGGCCGAGTAGGAGGGAGGCCGAGGCCGAGCAGCATGGAGGCCAAGATGGCCGAGATAGGACTAGTCATATGAGGTCCAACTGTTGACCATTGACTTACCAGGTCAGATTGATTATTGACTCTCTAACTGTCACGTCTGGCCCTAAGAGACTCACCGTATCACAGAGTATTCAAAAAGAACATATTGTTCTAGTTCGATACCGTTATATATATGTATATAATCAATTATATACTCAAGGATGTGTGCCTACATGTGCGATTGAGAGAGGGCACTCACGTAACCGCGTTGATTGTTGATTGCCATGTGGGTGCTCCCCCTCAGTCGTGCACACTATCAGCCACTATCAGATTTCTCTATATTGATACGTTGCACACTTATTAGCAATCAGTATAATTTTTTAAATTTTTTAAATTTAAAATTTAAAATATAGTATTTAAAATATAGTATTTAAAATATAAAATATAAAATATAAAATAAATACAAAAATTGAAATTTAAAATAAAATTTATATTAGATATTCACGAAATGTATCTATAGATATAAACGTTGGGTGAGGTTGCCTGCGCGCTAGGTCTGTCGCAGGCTGATCCAGACTTCCGGTAGTCCACATGCAGGTTTATGGGACGCTTTGCAAATGTCTAACCCTTTGCCGCTGCCATCAGGCAGTAGTTTGACGAAATGCCTCAATGATCGCCGCCGCCTTCCCTACGTCAACTCCATCATCCGCGCCTTTACAGAGAAGGGAGCTCCTCACAGCGCCATCTCCCTCCTCAAAGCCTTTCTCTCCTTCTCACCCTTCCGCCCCGACCACCGCACCTTCGTTCTCGCCCTCCAAGCCTGCCTCCGTTCCTCCAACCTCACTGCCGCCGCCCAGCTCCATGCCCGGATTCTCAAAATTGGATTCCAAGCAGATGCTTCCGTCGTCACTCCCCTTTCTCATCTCTACCTCAGGCACCGAACCATCGACGAAGCCATGCTGCTTCTGGCCGAGGCCTTCGCCGGGTCCATCGACGTCGTCAGCGGCAACCTCCTGATTGCCGAACTCCTGAAGAACGGAGAGTTCGAGAAGGCAAATCTGGTCTTCAAGCAGATGCCAACCAAGGACATAGTTTCCTGGAATTCCATGATTGCCGGGTGCGTCCAGAACTCGCGCCCCAGGGAGGCCCTGAGCTTCTTCGAACGTATGCTCGCTGCCGGGTTGGAGCCCGACGAGTTCTCCTTCTCCGCGGCGCTTTCTGCATGCGCTCGCGTTGGCGCCCGCGGCCGCGGCGAAAGACTCCACCGCCTGATGCTGGACAAGGGGATCGACCTAAATCACATTCTTTGCTCGGCCTTAATCGACATGTACGCCAAGTGCGGGAGCATTGACGCGGCCAAAGCAGTGTTCAATGGCGTCGCTAGGGAGAACATTTCAATCTGGAATTCGATGATCACCGGCTTAGCAATTCACGGACTCGGATCTAATGTGCTGGAGTTGCTCTCCCGGATGCAGACAGAGGGGTTGGCACCAGATGCAGTCACGTTTCTCTCAGTGCTGACAGCGTGCAGCCATGCGGGTATGGTCGAAGAGGCTCGCCATCATTTTAGAAACATGAAAGAAGTGCACGGAATTGAGCCCAGAATGCAACATTATGGAGCATTGGTGGACGCATTGGCTCGAGCAGGCTTCCTAGACCAAGCCTACGAGACTATAAGGGGAATGCCGATGGAGCCTGACAGCGTAACATGGAGGATACTTCTAAGTGCTTGCAGGAGGCATCACAGGACGGACTTGGGTGAGATAGCAATCAGTCACATGGTGAATCATTGCAGTGGAGACTACGTCATGATGTGGAGAATCTATTCCGCGAAGGGAAAATGGACTGACGCTGCTGGAGTTTGGGATTCGATGAAGGAGAACAAAGTCCGGAAGAAACCAGGGATGAGCTGGGTGGAGGTGGGAGTAGATGTGCACCAGTTCAAGGCTGGTGACCACCTGCACGCCGAGACAAAGGATATCTACAGAGTGTTGTATGGCTTGGTCCATAGAGTAAAACTGGAAGGATTCCGCCCGATGACCGAGCTTGTGTCCATGGATGTTTTGGAGGAGGAAAGGGAGGAGAACCTCAACGTACACAGTGAGAAGCTGGCCATTGCTTATTGTGTCCTGAAAACTGGGCCTGGCACAGAGATCAGGGTGTCAAAGAACCTTCAGACCTGTGAGGACTGTCATGAATGGATAAAGATCGTATCAAAGGTGCTTCATAGGGTGATTTTAGTTAGAGATAGGGTCCGTTTTCACCGGTTTGAGAAAGGTACTTGTTCATGCAATGACTACTGGTAAGCTTCCAATTCAAATCACTGATTCGAATTTGATCAAGCTACTTAATCTCTTTGATTGACTACATGCGTTTGTCTCTGACCTGACTGAAGTTCCTTAGTGAGATAGATTTTCTACTTCCCTCACACTTCAGAGATCTATTTTCAATGAAGACCTTTCTCAAATTGATGCAAAGAATTGAATTTCCTAGTGATAGTAGCTGCAACAAAACTGAAGAGGACGGAGATCCCACCAAAATCAACTCCTCAAGGTTGATTCATGGGGAAATCAGATAAATTATGTTCATTTTTTATTCATCTCCTCTTCAGTTTCAAAATATTACGTTAAATTTGCATTTTTTTTTTGTGTCTGTAGGATTTATGTTGTTGCATATGTATGATATCAATAAATAGCTAAATGAAAGGAAATTTTTTAACTTAAAAAATTGATTCTGTTCTGGACAAATTACTGATCAGGTAGACAAAAATTCCTTAATTTCATAGGCTTCTCTCATAATATTCCATTAGTTCAATGTAAGTTTCTTTTGTGTTTAGAAATTTCTAGATACACTAATTGGCATGACTTATTACAAAGGATCATACTTGGTAGTAATTTTTGACACTAGTTGGTTCGTTGTTCAACAACAGCTGTGTCTTTGCCACAGTCTCTGTTTCTCAGGTACTCTTTCTTTCCCCAAATTTTAGAAATTTGTAGGCTCACTAGGACGAGAACCCATTGATCCAAGCAACATAAGGAAGAGACGATAAGATACAAACTCATACAGAAAATCACTTTTACATGTCTTCCCCAACGATCCATTCATCTCGTACAGAAAATCATATTATACAGTAATCGTGGAAGTTTTTTTTTTTTTTTTTGTAAATCTGATATTTTCATTAGTCATTACTTTGCTTTGAGAATGTGCTGTATGCTAAATTTCAATGAGAAGCTCTGCAAAGTTAAAGCACTAGTACAATATCCAACCAAAAACAAATTAAGTAGCAAAAAGTCTTCATAGGGTTTCTATTTGTATGTGCTTACTAAGAAGCAAAACTTTGAATAAGTTCTGATGGAAGGACATGAACTGTTGTTTTACATATTATAGTCCAGAGACTCAATGGAGGGAAAAAAGATACCTAATTCATCCATGTTCAAAATTTACAATATATAAGAAAGAGGTCATATTAAGATATTCCATTAGGTGAAAAGATTCATGTTCCATTGGATTTATGCAACAGATGAATGGCTCACTGACAACAGAGCCAACTACCATTATATTGCCTCTTCATCTATTTTCCATGTACTTGTGTTAAACATCTAATACTCCAGCACTTGAACTTTGAGTTGGACCCCATTATTCTTGATGATCATAAGCAAGCTTTGTCCAAAAAAGAGTCACAAACCTGGATTCATGTCTATCTTGCATACTCATCCATTCCAGATAACATAAAATTTCTCTGTGATTGAATAAATTGTGTAAATTAAATAATAAGTATTCAAAGTTGCACACAAACCTCATTTTGAATGAATTCTTTGTTAGAATGGGATAGTCCCTTCATTAGGAAAATGGAGGCTTGGTTTATTATTTGATTTTGAAGACTGGTCTCTTCTATGATTCGATGTCGTAATATTGCATCAACAATTATACATTAGGTATGTATTAAACCATGTAGCCTACTTGTTTAAATATAGATGAAATGTATAGATAAGGATATAATAGGGGATCGAACCTAATGACGTAGGAGGATCCATCCCACTTAGTGGGATAAAGACTTGGTTGTTGTAGCCTATTTGTTTGCCACTTACAAAGGTCCTCCTAACATTAGCCCATGCATAGATTTTTTGATCTACTACAATTTCATTGCAAAGGTTACTAAAAATTTACTTCTTGCTATGGTGAAATTAATGAGAACAAAAACCAGTGAATCTTGTTCTCATATCTAGTTTAGATATTCAGCAGTTGTTTTTATGATCCAACCATGTTCACTACAAAGAAATAAATTTGAAGTTCCTAGTTCCTGAAAAATTGAGACTTAATTTGTCTATGTATATGCTGAAATGTATGCTTATATTTGCAGATTTGCAGTAGATGGATTATTTGATTATCTTCTATTTGAATATAGTTTTTGAAAATCTTATGGTATTTCTATCCTGTATAAAATTTGTAAGACTTGATAAATTGTCAGACCAGTCCTTTTTCTTTTTACTTTGTGGTTGACTCCTTTAATTATTATGGTCAATTTAGGGAATTGTTGGATGGAAATGTTTTCTTGTTAGATGTAGAATTAATAACTTGATAATTTAAACGAAGCATTCTCTTCCTCAAGTTTCTCAACTAGCAAAGAGCTTTGCAATTGAACCTTGCAAGTGGCATTTGACATTGTCTCTTCCTTAAGAGCTTTAGGCTTCTTTTTGACCCTATTCTTAATGTTTAGTGTCATACAATTTACCTAATTTAGGTTGTTACCTCATTATCACTTGATGAAGACTCCTCTCCACAACTTGATTTTGCTTTATCACCACTCAAGCTTTCTACCCCATCATCAATCACACATGAATATGATTTAACAGGTAATCTTGTATAAATCCTTCTCTGTAGGATCGAAGTGAACGTTAAGAGGAGGTGAATAGTGCGTTTACTACTTTTTTTACAAATTTGGAAAACTTTGTAAAACAGAGTAAGTAAATGCATAGTGGAATGTACACAAAATAATCACATTTATTTTACTTGGTTCATAGCCATTGGCTGCTACTCCAAAGTTCACGGTCCTTAATCGTTTATGATGGGTAATCCTCTTAAAAACTCGTTCTCTTTCGAGACAAGGTAGGATCGGTAAACCTTTTACCATCCTAATAAATTAAATATAGAATGTAGGTGAAAAATAAATATTTTACCGACAATGTAAGTAAGAAGTTTGTGTAGTTGTCGGTGCAGCTTTTCATTATGATAGCATTTTGGGTGCTTCGGTTGTGCGCAGAATGAGCGTCGAGGTAGCGTAAATTGGGTGCACTAGGGTTTTCCCTCGCAATTGCTTTTATAAGGTAATTCGGGCACCTGGAACTCCTTCCAAGCGCCTCCACGTCATCCCGTCAATCCGCTCTCAATGTTGACTTGGCATCTCCGGGCAATTGTATCCTTTTTGGACGTCTAGAATGCTGACGTGGAGGTTGTCAGATCAATTTTGACTCTGCCGTGCTTTATCCATCTCGAGCACCTAGAGCTTTTTCGAGTGCTTGGAAGTTGAGGTGTCTCGACCACTTCTAGCTTGTCACTTCATTCGCCTCGCTGGCCTAATCGGCTAATATCCAAGCGTTTGGAACCCTTTTGGGTGCATGGACAGTCCGATCGCCCGAATCTAATAGAGGCGCCTAGAACTCGAAGTTCCGACCCCTCAATTCCCACATCACAGAGTTAGTGAAAAATAGATATAATAGAAATTTTGACAGTTTACCAACTGTCTGATCTTGACTTTTAGGTTTCTAATGAAATCCTAAGTCAGATCGATGCATACTATTCTGTTCCAAGGAACGTGTCCTCACATACTTCTCTCAGAAGAAATTACCTCTGCCAATCATCCAATCCTCCAGATCTAGTTGGACTTTTGCTCAACGTTCAATTCTCGCCCCATAACTTTCCTCCGATATTTGATCTTTACTGACCTATCGCTTTGCTAGATGTCCGATCCACGATCCGCCTAGACTTCCTGCCTGGTGCTTTGATCTGCTAAGTTTTCCTGCTCAATCCCCTTAATTAGGACTTCTTTGCTCAGTCATCTAAACTAGAACTTCCTTGCTTAATCTCCACTAGGATTTCTCTGTGCTATCTGCACACTCATTTCAGTTCATCAGTAAATACCATAACCTTAACTTGAATCTTTTTTCATGATCAAAATATCAATTCAATTATCTGGTGCTCCTTACACCGACAATTTCTCCCTTTTTGATTATGACAACTTTGGTTCAAAGTTAAGTAAAAAATAATTACTTTGAAAACTCCATTTTAAAAAAATCTTAAATCCCAAAAACAGTCTCCTCTTAATTCAGTATCTCCCTCTGAAATTAAGGTATACTTAAAAAATATTTTGAAAATACTCTTCATCTCTCCCCATGAATTTGACATGGTTCTTTCATTTTTGTTATTTTACGTTTAAGAACCATTCAAGTAAAATTTAATATTTTTAAAATAGTTAGGTTTTTAAAAACATTTTATGAAAATATTTTTAACAGTACTTTGTGTTTTAAAACACTTTAAAGATATTTCTTTAGAGAATTTTAAAAAATATCTAACTTAACAATTTTTTACTTTTACTTTGAAATATGCTCTCTTTTTCCCCTCTAATATAATAAAAAATATAAAACCTTTAGAGGGATTTTTTTGCAAAAACCTTTCAAAGTGTTTGAATTTTAAAAAATTTGTGACAAACTATTTTGAATAAAAAGATTTATCAAGCAAAGACATGAAAAAAAAATTAAAATTTAGGATCTGGAGTCCAAACATGATATATATATAGTATATATATAAGAAAAATTAGACATCTATAAATTCATTTTTGTACACATGTCTAATTTATTGTTACTAGCTGATTATCAGAAGATAATAGTTTTCACTAAGTTAATCAAATTAAGTGTATATTTTCAGCTAGTCTTTTACTATGAAAGAACACTTAGCTTGATTAATGTATGTATGTAATTTTAGCCAAGATTTCTATAGATGCACTGATATAAGCATTTGAAACATAGATTTCTGTGCTTTAAGAGCTGAGAAAAATTTCTTGACCTTTCTCTTTGGTTCTTCGATGTATTCAAACTGTACTCCCTCTTCAAGTTGGAACACAACTTTCTATTTACAACACTCTATAGAAGCACCGTACTTGATCAGAAAGTCCATTTTAAGAATGACATCATAGTCAGTCATATGTAGCACTATCAGATCACCAAATAGTTCTCTGTCTGCTATTCTGACTGGCATTGCTCGGAGCCAGTGCGTGGATGCCATGATCTCTCCTGAAGGTAGTGTTGTTAAAAATTGACCGCCGAGTACATCTGGAGGAATAGCTAACTTCTCTGCAAATGCCCTGGATATGAAAGAGTGGGTTGTCCCAGTATCGAATAAGACAGTTGCATTTTACTGTAAAATACATATCTGACCTGTCACAACTGTTGAGACATTCGCTACGTCCTCTATGGTCAGTGAGAAGACCCGTGCATTTGTAGTGGCTGATGGAGCTTCTAATCTGCCCTGACTAATGTGAGGACCATCCTGTGCTGCCTGCATCTGATGTAGCTGTGCAGGTTTGCCTCCATACTGAGTAGGCTGTGGAGTAGGCAGACTGTTCTTGGTGGGGCAATGCTTGGCCATATGCCCCTCTTAACCACAGTTGTAACACCCACGGGTGCCCTTGCGGTAGACTCCCAGGTGTTGTCTCCCACCCGTGGAACAAGTGGGGTACTTGGCTTGCTTGTTTGCTGGCTCCCCTTTTGGATTGTTTCACTACTTTTTCTTGCCCTGATTCTTCCCTTTCCAGTTAGAGTTGTGGCCCTGGGGTTTCGGAGTTCCTGAACTGCCTTGACCTTTGTTGTCTTAGTATTCTAGTGAGAATGTCTCGCAAACCCGTAACAAAGAAAAAAAAATCTAAATCAATAAGATTAATGAAAGAACCTTGACTCGATGCTTAACAAAGCATGAATCTTAAGTATAGTGTAGGATCACTTTGACCCTAGAAAAGGAGGGGAGAGGAGTGAATAACGTATCATTATTATTTTTATCTGTTTCGTCGTTCTTTTTTATCAAAGTTGTCAGTTGCACATCAAAATAATAAAATATAGAAAAATACAAGAAAGAATACATAAGAATTTAATATGGTGGCAACCCCTCCGGATTCCCTACTCCATCTATGTACTCAACCTTAAGTCAAGTCATTACTCTGGAGGTTCAGACCTTAGGCAGAACAATACATACATACACTCATTAAGCCTCAGATCACAGGGACCACATATGCAGTTACTTTTGTATATGGTCAGCTTACCATCACTAGTAGACGTCGACTCTGGGAGGGGTTGCGGCACATTTCAGTAAGTATGGATTCACCTTGGCTCCTATTGGGGGACTTCAACTCCCCCCTCACTCCGGCTGACAAAAGGGGTGGACTAGATGTGACTACATATGCTACCTCAGACTTTCAGGATTTTGTTACCATGGCAGGGGTGGAGGATTTGCATTCTGTGGGTTGTCAGTATACATGGACGAATGGGCGTGTGGTGTGCAAGCTTGACCGGGCCATGATCAATGCCTCATGGCTGGAGCAGGACCGGAGTAGCTATGCTGAGTTTCATCCCCCAGGAGTCTTCTCTGATCATGCTATATGCACTGTCTCTATTATGGATCCTGGTAGAAGGAAGGTAAAGTCATTCAAATTTTTCAATATGTGGACTACTCATCCGAGTTTCACTCAGACCGTGCAAGAGTTTTGGGAGCACACAGGGACTGTGGACCATGGGACAGCCCAGTACAAATTTAGAGAGAAATTGCGCCAGCTGAAACATCCACTAAGGCAACTAAATCATCAGGATTTTCAGCACATTCAGGAGAGGGCTAGACTAGCACAGATTCATCTTGAGGAGGTACAGCAGAGAGTTCTGGATCAGGGCCAGCCAGATGAGGAGTATGCAGAGGCACGGGGAGTAGCAGAGAGGCTGAAGCATGCAGAGTATCTTTTTTATCAGCAGCGTGGTAAGCACAAGTATTTCAGGGAGGTGGACCGCAACACCACTTTTTTCCATTCCTTGGTCAAACGAAACAACAAAAGGCGAGAGATTGTTGCAGTAGTGAGACAGGATGGTAGCATGGCCATGGATCAGGAGAGTATTGCCCAGGAGTTTGTGAGGCACTTCCAAGCACAGCTAGGGGTATCAGTGGCTTGCTCTGAGTTTCAGTCAGATTGTATGAGTTTTGGCATAGCTCTTACTAGTGAGCAGCAGGATAGTCTCATTAGGCCACCATCAGAGGAGGAGATCAGGAGGGCTATGTTCGATATTAGTGATCTTAAAGCCCCAAGACCTGACGGGTATGATTCCAAGTTCTTCAAGAGTACATGGGACATTATTCGAGAGGATCTTCTTGCAGCCGTATGTGAGTTTTTCACAAATAGTCGTTTGCTTCGTTCTTGGAACCATGCACTCATAGCATTGGTACCCAAGACGGCACATGCTACATCGGTGACAGAGTACAGGCCCATTTCTTGTTGCACGGTGTTCTATAAGGTGATTTCAAAGCTTCTTGCTGGTCATTTGGCGGATATATCTGACCACCTCTTGCACCCTGCCCAGACTACTTTTATCAGACGTCGTGCCATCACAGATA